>NC_090067.1:12436755-12469255 GCF_038355195.1 Osmerus mordax
CAAGCCCGGGAGCGGCTGGTCACTGTGGCACTGACCTGACAGGCAGGAGACACAGAGGGTCAATGTGCTTCTAGAACGTTGAGGAGAGAACAGCAGGTTAGGACCAAACTAAAACCCTCTACCCTGAGGGGAGTGGAGTTCCCTATGACTAGCAAGAGAGAGAGAGAGAGAGACCTTAGAAAATATGAGATTAAAGATAGGAAAGGTCAGATGGAATGACGGACCCAGGGGACAATTGAGGTAGAGAGATAGAGAACTCGGAGAGATAGAACAGGAAGGGAGAAACAGAAAGAGAGACAGAGAGAAAGAGAGAAAGAGAGAGAGAGAGACAGAGATACAGAGAGAGAGAGAGAGAGAGAGAGAGAGAGAGAGAGAGAGAGAGAGAGAGAGAGAGAGAGACAGAAAGGCATTTCAAAAAGCCACACTGTGACCTGTCCTAGTGGGTGCGTCTCAAGGACAAACTTGTCATCCCCAACCCTATCTGTTCCCAGATGTCTTATCTACAGCCACGGTAAACTGTTGTCAAAAAAAATGATATTCATTGCTTTTCAAGCCTGTGATCAGTTAAATAAGTCCTGCTTGGGGTATGCCTCTTGTCCACTCTGCAGTACACTGGCTCAATGTGTTGAGAACAGCTTTTATCAATCACAGCATCGTAAAAACAAGCCCCTTTTATTTGTCTTTAAGTCCTGATATACTGCAAATACAGACCAGCCGTTGAGGATTTATAGGCGAAACGCCTCAGAAATGGAAACAGAAAACAAAATAGGCACCGCAGTGGAACTACCTCAAACTATTAAAATACAGTAGAAACACATACAAACACTCTGACACCCTTCCTGCCAACGTTTTACTACCGTACGATACAGCGAAATACATCGTAAATGTAGCACAATAGGCCTTTCTGTGAGGCCGTAACAAGCTGAAATATTATGGGATGTTTTTAAGCACGGGCAGTAATGCATGCTTAAGGCTTATCTTGATGGGAGAGCTGAGTACAGTCGTAATGTTTGGTCAAACTACCGATACAGACTTTTTTTTTAAGTGCTTGTTTATCTCTGGAGTCAGTTAAATCTCTTAAAACCTCTTAAAATCATAAAAGTGTATCAACTTTGTATGTTAGAACAATCTGTCAAGTTTATACAGAGGATCATATCAAATGTAAAAGGCTCTCACTCAGAATTATGGGTTATGACGGATTGTAAAATGCACTCATTTTTTTAACACTATGGCAACCAAAAATAATACCAAAAAATAAAAACACATTAATCATTACCTTCAACAGCTCTATAGTTATACTATAACATATGTGTACTCAGACACACACACATATTGCCCTACCAGAACCCAGGGATGTGAGGGTCTAGTCAGGGCTGTGAGGGTCTAGCCCAGGGATGTGAGGGTCTAGTCCAGGGATGTGAGAGTCTAGCCCAGGGATGTGAGGGTCTAGCCCAGGGATGTGAGGGTCTAGTCAGGGCTGTGAGGATCTAGCCCAGGGATGTGAGGGTCTAGCCCAGGGATGTGAGGGTCTAGCCCAGGGATGTGAGGGTCTAGCCCAGGGATGTGATGGTCTAGTCCAGGGATGTGAGGGTCTAGCACAGGGATGTGAGGGTCTAGCCCAGGGATGTGAGGGTCTAGTCAGGGCTGTGAGGGTCTAGTCAGGGATGTGAGGGTCTAGCCCAGGGATGTGAGGGTCTAGTCCAGGGATGTGAGGGTCTAGCCCAGGTATGTGAGGGTCTAGTCCAGGGATGTGAGGGTCTAGCCCAGGGATGTGAGGGTCTAGCCCAGGGATGGGAGGGTCTCCTCTGTGTAAAACCAGTTTTGTCCAAATCGGGGGACAGTCATGAAGGAGTGGAGAGAGAGAACCTAAAAGATTGTTCTAGACCCTTTGGCCTCCGAGGAACCATATATTCACCTGGCAGCAGCAGTGCACGATGTGTGTGTGTTCATGTGAAACATATATTCACCTGGCAACAGGGGCAGGATAAAGCGTCAGTCAGCATGTGTGTTGCCGTGTGTGTGTGTGTGTCATAGAGAGAGTGTGTGTGTGTGTGTGTATGTAGTGTAGCTCAGGCACATCTAATCAAGGGCTAATAACAGCACGGTGGGAGTCGCTGGCCCTCGTAAATCAATGAGCAAAATAATTGCTAATACACTGGTTATCGATTAGCGTGCCCGCAACGCTCCTAGTCAGGGGCGACTGCAGCTAAGAGACACAGTGACAAGGGTAAAGTGTTATTTCTCTCGCGCGCACGCAGACAGACAGCTGGGCCGGAGAAATGACTGGGGGCCTCAGCAGTAATTCTTAATTGACACCTGTCAGGGTAATGGCCGCAGTCACAGCTGCAGCAGGAGAATTCCTACCCCAGTCCTGTTCATCTGTCACATTTAATACCTTTTCCGTGCACCCTCCCACACCCCCCCTCTTCTCCCTCTCTCTTTATCCCTTTCTTCTTCTTCTCTTCCTTTTCATCCACCCAGATCGGTTTTACATTTGGGATAAGAAAACTATTTTTTGTGTCTTTTCCACATTAGACAAATTCTGTAAAAAATTATAAATCACAACAGTCACATTTATATAAATGAATATCTACGATCAGAATTAAATTAAAAAAATTGTTGTTTGTGCTATGGGGCCATAAATATGTAATGTGTTTGAGATTTTCTTTTACGTGGTATGTGAAACACGTGTGTGTGACACCCAGTGAGGATCAGGCAGGATCATGGAGTCCATCATGGTGGAGTTCATTTGCTTTGACAAATCAACCGAAGCGGACGAGATTGTCTTACGTCATCCTCTCCGAAAACACCATGTGTCTGGCACCCATCACTCAGCAGCAGCACGGCTCTGGCACACACTCTCACACACACACACACACGCACACACTCTCACACACACACACGCACACACACACTCACACACACACACGCACACACACTCTCACACACACACACACACGCACACACACACACTCACACATAATCTCACACACACACACGCACACACACTCTCACACACACTCTCACACACTCACACATACTCTCTCACACACACACGCTCACACACACTCACACACACTCTCACACACACTCTCACACACACACACTCACACATACTCTCACACACACACGCACACACACGCACACACACTCTCACACACACTCTCACACACACTCTCACACACACTCTCACACACACACACGCACACACACACTCACACATACTCTCACACACACACGCACACACACTCTCACACACACTCTCACACACACTCTCACACACACTCTCACACACACACGCACACACACACTCACACACAGTTGTGTTTGACTTCAGGTTGAGAAACGCCCAGCAACGCCTCTTAACTCCAGTGTACAGACAACAGGAGATGAACACCAAGTACTGTCTTCTCATAAGAGCCAAAAACTCCCTTCTACTCTGCAGAGAAGGGGATATCAGTGGACAACACACACACACACACCCACACAGTGTGAGCTAGGATGGAGATGGCTCAGACAGGACTTCCCGGGGGGAATGTTGACCTCAGCGTGTACTCTGGACTTCCAGTCTTCCCATCTCCAGGTCATGACTCGCTCTTTCTTTCTTCTTCTCTCTCTTTCCTTCTCCCTCTCTCACGCTGATGGAAATTAGAGAAATGAAATGCCAGCCCACACAGAGCAAATACAGCTGGCCCCTCTTTGATTGGGTGACAACTACCCACAATCCTCCACTCTAACCATCTTGCAGACGTGAGTTTGACTCAATAATGTGTGTGGCGTAGAACACAAATTTGTTGTGTTACTATGACATTTCAGGCCAATGCCAAGCCTGAGGGTATCAGATACACTGTAGTACTGTAGTTGTACTGTAGAACTGTCGTTGCACTGTAGTACTGTCGTTGTGCAGAGCTATAATAGTTGGCACACACACAATGTGCGCGCGTGTGTGTGTCATTAAAAGGGAAAGGGCTGTGTCATAAGATTGTGAACATGGAAACACATGTGAGTCTGTGGCAGATCACAATGATTCTAGGTGGCTCGATTTGTAAGTGTGTGTGTTTTTGTATGTGTGCTCATGTGCGCTCGTGTGTGCACATGTGGAAATTCAAATCTCCCTGGTTGCATAAAACCTCATTAAACTCCGGGATAGTCTTACCCTGGCGTCTCCGTGGTGAATACCTTGGTATCGTCACACTCCTGGCCAGCTTAATCCCAGCATATTTCCATGGCGACCCTTTCTTTTCCACGAGAGCAGTCATCGATCTCCATTTGTCACTTAACCTCCACGTAAGAGAAGGAGACTGGAGGGTGCAGGAACGCAGTGTGCGTGTGTGTGTGTGTGTCTGTGTGTGTGTGTGTGTGCGTGTGTCTTTGATTTCCTATAGGCCCGGTGACTGTGACCCTAAATGCAAATGGTAGTATTTGCGTTGCAGAGTGGAGGGGCATGCATTACTATTGACTGTCTCAGTCAATGTCACCTGTTAATGTTACTTTGCATACCCTTCATTTGCAGATTGGATAAAGGGAAAGGGCGTGTACACACACACACACACACACACACACACGTGAAACGTCAGACATGAACAGGGCTGTTTCATGTGGTACTGTACCACACAGCAGGAGTGTGTAGGTGTTATAGAAACGTAAGACCTGAGTTATCCTCGCTACTATCCTCTTCTCTTAACACAGCACAGACCTACATGTGTTTTCCCCGGACCCCTTTTCGATTCACTAAACACAAAACGATTGCAACATATTATTTTTGATAACCGGATTTATCAGTGTCAAAGAAAGGCCTCAATAGTAACTTGATGTAGGAAAGCGAGTGTAAACACAGCGGTCCAGACACACAGGACCCCCTGAGGGATTGAGGGGGGAAGGGGGGTGAAACAACATGGACACCCAGCAAAAACACCTTGCTAGGGATGCTGGTGCACACAGCTCTCAGCTCAGCTACCTGCCTCTTTCACTGAGTTGGGCCGCAGCCAACACAGCAAACCCAGCCCCCGTCTCACGCAGAGAAGACAACATGCCGACAAACCGTTATCAGACCACAGCGATTACCGCCGATAAACGTCATTTGTGAATTGTGAAAAAATGATTATCATTTTTAAAAAGCAGGTGTTGTGTGGATAAATCAGCCCCTTCAAGGGAAGCGGCGAGATCCAGTGACTCCTGGCGTGCAAAGCTACGCGTCGGCAGCTCTGTGAAGAACAAGGCGGCCATTAAGCACCGCCAGGCCTCCAACACTTGATTAGTCAGGTAGGCAAAGTCCATTTGTCACCTGTGAGCCCTGCTCGAATTGAGTTAATGCTGCACTACACCAGAGGAGAGAGAGAGAAGGTGAGAGAGAGAAAGAGAGAGGAGGGGAGAGAGGGAGGGAAAGAAACAGAAGGGCAGACGGAGAGAGAGAGAGACAGAGAGAGAGAGAGAGAGGGGAGAGAGGGAGTAAAACAGAACGGGAGAGAGAGAGAGAGGTGTGGGTCTATATGGGGACTGGCTAATATCAAGTTGATTACATCAAGGCAGCTTGCGGACTTGACACCTAGCTGAATTTGTCAGCATTAATCGGTGGGGCCCTGTCACCAATCCGTCAGCTTCAGAGATAATTAGGGACCTCGGCTAATGATGCCGTTGAAGAAGGGAGGCTCACGCTTTTTTCTTCTTCCTTGGAGTGATAATTAAGAGACTACACTTTTACCAACGAAGAGAAAAGCCTGGGTGAGAGGAAAAAGAGCATTGATGGAGTCAAGGAAGAAGTCCTTCTCATCCTCCCTGTGTGCTTCATAAACGTCCACACTGCAAATAATATTTACATTTAGTCATTTAGCAGACGCTCTTATCCAGAGCGACTTACAGTAAGTACAGGGACATTCCCCCGAGGCAAGTAGGGTGAAGTGCCTTGCCCAAGGACACAGCGTCAGTTGGCATGACCGAGAATCGAACTGGCAACCTTCGGATTACTAGCCCGACTCCCTCACCGCTCAGCCACCTGACTCCCTAATATATGAACCCTCCCAGCCATACTAATCTTAATTAACTGCTTATTTTAAATCGATCTCAGTTTTAATTTCACTTGTTGGTCATGACATTGGG
This sequence comes from Osmerus mordax, assembly GCF_038355195.1. Taxonomy (NCBI): domain Eukaryota; kingdom Metazoa; phylum Chordata; class Actinopteri; order Osmeriformes; family Osmeridae; genus Osmerus; species Osmerus mordax. Next base: position 12,442,852 of record NC_090067.1, read on the forward strand.
CATGTCAGACACTGTGACTGATACACAGGATGCTCGAGTTTTAACAATAACAAAATATCTATATATTTTTTTTAACAAAGGTCGAAAGGTTATGGCTTGCATTCACTGCTACTTTGAATCAAAGCCTTTATAACCCAGAGCCTAGGAAAGGACAGAGCTAGCTCGTGATGCAACTCTTGTACAGTACAACAACCCTATCTCAACTCTATCACAGCCATGTTTCCACTCTTTACACAGCTTGTAGCCTTCAGATCCCTCTAACAGACAAAGACCCTGTTACACAGGCAACAATAAAATCTCTCTAAGAGGCAGCAACACTGTTCTAAGGATACTGTTACACCGCCAAAGAGGCAACATTAAAATATCTGATTGACAAAGACACTGTCACATGGACATAAAAATCTCTGTTACAGGGACATTACAATGTATCTGAGAGACAGACACAGTTACTGGGACTCTGTTACAGGGACAACATTCAACTGTAGCTAACATTTACAACATTACTACAGAGGCGACATTAAAGAAGCCAGAGATGTTAAACCAGAAAACGACAACAAAGGCCAGCAACAGAACCCCTCGTGTTCAGACTGCAGCCGTGGTGAACACAACCGCCAGAAACTCACAGACACAGCTATGAGGTTTCACATGAAGGATACACCGAGTCGATAGCCACAACCCCGGCTACACCGCCGTAAGAAAACTAGACCTGAGGTGTTAAGGGTACCCTCCATTTTAGGAGCAGTTGAATTTCAAAACATCATTTTGTGGGTTGGTTTCCCCTCCTAATGAGGCCATGTCCCCTATCCTGGTCACCAACAATTTTCTGTGACATCATCTTCACCCAACAATGTCCTGTGCCGTCTGAAATGTTTTTCATACTTTGTTTAATGCAAGAGCAAGAAGGCACATACACACACACAGACACACACACACACACACTTCTTGTCACAGTGTTTTGATTGAGTCCACCATATGTCATACACTGGAAATAATGGAAAGATGATGCCTGCCAAGTTTGGATTGACCATTAGAGCCAGTGATGTATGTGGCTGTCACAAAACAGACAATTAAATCAATATTCAAAGGCTGGGTGGGAGAGCAAACCACTTTATGGCTTGGTTGAAAGCACGACAGCCTGGGTAAGAAAAAAAACCTTGTTAATATTTGCCCAAAGCATCCCTAGTTTTCGGGGTTATAATGGTGTGTTGCATAAGTGCACATTCCGTGTAGCCTCTACCATAGTTTATGTATCTCAAACCCTTTATTTCAGTCAGCCTACAAACTACTTTACAGTAATCCTTATCAAAAACCTTGAAAAACTATTTTACTATGTCTATAAAACTATTTTAGGACAACTTCATTCAGATTGAATTCAAGCATGTGTACACATTTTCTCGTTATGATAGACCTACTGGTTTAACAACCTGGTCAATCACTTAGTTGTGCAGACAACGAAGACATCTTAAAAGGACTTACAAATTGTTCCCTACATCTTCTAAAACATAACGTTAAAACTATTGTGACCCAAGGAAGAAAAAAAAAAAATGTAGATGACCAAAAGCTATAAAAACCTCCTTTAACAACAATGGTTTCTCTGATTTATGAATTAAAGTCGATGAGCGGTAAACAGCGGTGGCAAAAGTTTTGTGCGTTTTAGTGATTTATCTATCCTAGGGTTAGCCCAGGCCTGCTAGTTTTCGGGTACTTTCTGATCTCGACACGCCCCAGAACCCTCGCCTCCGCCTTCTTCCCATGATCCTCCCCCAGGGCATTAATCGCAAAGTATTTACCCCGCTTGAGAACTTTTCTTTCAATTTGTCTTTTCTTGCTCCTCGACAGGGGCAGAAGTTGTCCCTTTGAGTGGCTCAAGCTGTCAAGCGCATGCGTGTTTCCATGGTGAATGATTTACTGATGTTTATCAGGACTGAATAGATCAAAGGCATGCGCGTGACAGGCGATCAATCAGGCATCAAATCAAGGATGGCAATCCGCGAGCGGAACGCAGTCTAGGTGGCGACGAGTTGTTTTTATTTTTGTACATAGGGGCACTTATACTACTTTAATAGCTATTTATAAAATAACTTAACTGGCTTACTTTTTCATTTGGTCTGTCTTTATTGTAGCCAATGTAACACTTATAAATGGACTTTGACAACACATTAAATGTGAACTTGCGGCTGTAAAACATCAGAGCAGTTAAATAATTTTCTTTTCTGGCACTTATAGTTTAAGATACAAATGGACATAGTCAAGTTAGAGTTATTTTTGTTTTTTGTTGTTGTAAATACTACGTGCAGCTTCATTTAAGAATGTCCTACATACTGATAGAAAATGACAGTGTCGAAGTTTAGAGGGTTTGGAGAGAGGGGAAGGACTTCGAAGTTGGCTTACCTACAGACCGCCGCGGCGCTTGCTGTTTTCTCCTCGGCATACTGCTGGTAGACTTTCCGCTTGACTTTTCATGCAGATACCACAATAACGGACAAGGCAAAGAGGAAACCAAGATCAAAGCAAATCTCGCTGTCTGTCCTTCTCTCGGTTATGCGCGTGGAAATGTAGATTCCCGTTCTTTGATTGGCAATGTGTTGGGTGTATGCGTCAGTGAAAGTAAAAAATCTCAAATCATCTTTAGGAAATCGTTTGTCCGATGAGGAAAGCGGAGAATGTTGTACGAAAAAGAAAGGGTTCTATTGATGCCTGGTGCAGCTTAAAAGATATAAACTCATAGCATCTTCATACAAATTCGTTTGATCTCCGTTTATGTTTCAGTCTAGCAGTGGAGAATATGGACAACCGCCAAAGCCTCCTCGATCCCTCGCCGTGCTTCCATCAAAAAGGATTCCAACCCTCAAACGACACTTGGAAGCCGATTTTCAAATGAAAAGTAACAAAGAGAGGATTCAATGCATCAATGTAACTTCCAGGACGGCGAATGCACCGCTCCCAAACTGTATATCCTCACAGGTGCCGCTCTGTTGTTCAGGGTCTGCTATTCGACAGAAAATGGGAGAGAGAGACAGACGTTAGCAGGTTATGTCAATCAGTCAGTCAAGCGAGTCATTTCCTCACAACAAAACGATCAGACAGCTTTTTTCATCAACATGATTATTTTCTATCATACACCACTTTTACGAAAAAAAACATAGATCAAAACATAATCTCGTCTCGTGGATTTTGATACTTACAAATGTGATGTTCTTTTGGCTTTCATGTGGACAGTTGACGAATTACGCTACTGCTTTCAAAACTGATTACGAACAAACTCAACTATAACACATACACGACCAAGGTCAAAGGGATGCACTATTTGCTCTTTTTTGACTGAAAACGAAACGGGTCCCGTCTCCGCCGTGAAATATGTAACGTACATTCGGGATGCGCGGGCGTTCAGACAGCCTCAACTGATAGACAGACACATCGAGTTGCTTCTCCTGCCTCTCCGTTACTCCACCCCTCTGAAAGCGTCACACTGACAGTAGAACCCACCTGTCAATCTTTCTAATTGTTCAGTTTTTTTTTTTCCTTTTTCGTCTTCTTCGTCTTTTACCTTTCTTATTCCAGGATTATAGAAAAACAACCCCCGCTGCCAAAATACTGTTCTCAGATTTGAAAAGTGCATGTTCGTCTTTAATATGCAGAGTCAATTGGATACACTTTCATCAAATCTGTTTTGTTTTGCTGTTGTTTTGTGTTAGCGGGGAATCGCGTATTGGCATCTGCCAGTGCTAGGTTTACCATAGGTGCTAAAAACTAGTTTTACAGCAAGGCTGAATAGCATAAATAACTTAACACAAAGAGAGTATAGGCTACTCACAGCATATCATTCTATGTTATAAATGTTCTGGCTGACAATTACATTTTTTGAGCGCAGTGGGCAAATAGAAAATAACCCTTCGTCTAGGCTATATGTTTTGGCTTTTGGATTTTACAACAGTCAAATCTGACCTCCAAAAAAGTGTGAAAAAAGTTAGACTGTTTTACACTTGAGAACAACTAACGAAATAGGGCATTGATTGAAGATGCAGATTGACTTGTTACACCTTAGACTTCGCGTAGGAAGGGGAGGGGCGCACAGCAAGTTCACTGTGACTGCAACAGTGCAGTGTACTCCATCCACTTACTTACCAATTGCCAAGATTCAAGCCGTTATTACCATGTAAATACAACTGCACTGACGGCTGTATAGCCTACGACTTCACATCGGCAGTTGGCAATTTCACTCAAAGTACTCCGTTGCCTGTTTTCAACCAGATAACCACAGTAAATTACCAATGTTGTTATTTTTTTATAGCCTATTTGGCAAGCTATACACGAAAAGAAAAAGTTAACTTATAGTCTGCTAAATAAGCAAATGGTAACTTGAGTTGTATTTAGATTTGTTGAGCAGTTTACGTAGTTTGACGAGCTAGAGAGCCTACGCGCCTTACCACCCGCACAGAGGAGGTTTAGAGATTTTTCACTACCGCTGCTCCATGTTCTGTCCAAATTCTTGGGCTCACCTCGGCGTCCTAGTGAACGGATTAACTTGGAACACCAGACGGACAGATTCTTACTCATTGGACCTTGGTGAGTTATTGGAATTTGCACCATACTAACCCTACGACTCTGAGACTAACTCCCCCACTTTACCCTAAAGTATAGTTGTTTTTCGGTGTAAATTGCGGTCATAAACTGCATTGCAAGCCTCAGGATATCAACCACTCTACATTCATAAATTTAACGCACCGAAATTCGTCGTCCTTACCGTTCTGCGCGTGGCATTCTTGACACACTGCCAGCCGCTATCAAACTGATCATCTATGTAGAAGGGTTGTCGGAGGGGGCTAATAATGTGGCAATATTTTCTAGTACCGCCCCAACATCTGTCTATCCATCCCTCCATCTACCTCGAATCTGCCTGTCGCTATTGATGTTTTCTACGTCACTAATTTTCTATCAGGCAGACTTATAGGGACTGAAGGTGGTTAGTGGACCGTGTATTGCGGTAATAGCCTATGCTACAGAGTAGCCTAAATACGCGAATAGGCAACTTTTTTTAATTTTAACAGTAAAGTGAGTTGTTTATCTTCGGAAGTTTTGGTGATTATCAGTGATAATAAGAAAAGTTCAATTAATTACTGTGACATGTAAAGTAGGCTAGTTTATCCCTTACCCACCAATTATATTTATCAGAAATAAGAAGAGTTTTAAAGTACATATTTACTTTTAAAGTATATTTAATACAATCTCGAGATTCGCTACTGGCTTTGGTTTGTCGAATGTATTTTAATATTATGCCTGAAATGTTTGTTTTGTGCGTCATCGTCAGAATAATCGGTGCTGAGCCATCGGCGACCTCAACCTTCCCAGATTGCTGCTTGTACAGACTGCTCCCCTTCGTCTTACGGACATTAAGAAACTTTCTTTTGTCTTAATCACTCATATATAGATTATACAAACTACAATTTAGTTTCGAACATAATCTCCCTTCAGGAAACCTGTCACAAGTTATGGTATGGAGATGATATAAATAAACAATAATACAAAATAAATACAAATTGCAAAAAATGTAACTTAATAGGGCTAATTTCAACGTCAGTGATTATTTGTAACACTACACAGCTACAGCCTACCCACAGATAAATGTTGTACATTTTTCACAGGAAACACAATCGTTGAAAGATGCTTTCTGATGACATCTTTAAAGATTATCTTGTTTTTCATCACTTTCATTATCCATTAGGATACAGAAACAATGATTTAAAATTACGTATGAATGATGTAAAAATACAATGTTAAAATCCTCACTGTAAAACCTCAAAGCAGTTGGCTGCTGTGAAACCCAGAAGAATGTAGAGGCCTATACCAGGACACAAATACAAACTACTTTCAAAGTTGTGTGTAACTTAAAGTGTAGCTTCACTATCAAGTCACATCTGCCTTCGATACTGAGAAATTCAGCATAGAGTTTAACTCACTAAATACTTCCATTTATAAGCCTATTAGGTTGTTTAGAAAAAAAAGATAAAATAATTTAATCTCTGTTTCTGAATGAAAGGTGCATTCTGGGTCCGTTTTCAGGTCTCAGTGTAATGCCATACTCTGTATTCACATACAAATATTATTCTAGTCCAAAAGGAAGGTCATGTCATACTGTAGACACACACACTAACACACACACACACACACACACTAACATATATACATTTTCACCCCCAAGCACACACACACACACACAGTAGATGCTGTTGCGTTTCTTCCTCACCTGCATCACATAGTAGCCGTTAATAATTCCGCCTTAACACACTCGTTTAAACAAGATGGTGGCTTGGGGGTATTCCCAACCTACAAACTGTTTTCTAAGCGATCCCTTTAAGAGTTTGACGGAGCTGCAAACTACCACAAACCAATCAAAGATAAGACAAGATAAAATAAAGATAAAACACGTTATCGGTCTTTTGAAAAGTTCAGAGAGAAAAGAACAGCAATGAACTCAGCTGAGTTTTAACAACATATTATTTACAGCAGTCTTAAAGTACAGTTATGATTTTACTCAGAATACCATCCCTTGTCTTCACCATATACAGTTGCAAGACCTGTGATGAGAGAAAACCTGTAAAATAAATTTGTAACATCGTATAAAAAACTTTAAATCACCGTAACCTAGTCATTAAAACCTGCAACAACATCTATTTTCATTGGTAACCTGACAGCTTTGATGTTACACAGCGTTAGGTACAGTGACTGTAGTATTTGTCTACAGATGTCGTGGACTTAAATCTTTCATAACATTACATTTACATTTAGTCATTTAGCAGACACTCTTATCCAGAGCGACTTACAGTAAGTACAGTGCCTTGCCCAAGGACACAACGTCATTTGACACAGCCAGGAATCGAACCAGCGACCTTCTGATTACTAGCCCGATTCTCTAACCACTCAGCCACGTGACTCCCTAAATACATTGTACGCAACAAGGAAACAAATCATTGGGTTCATGTTTTAGGAGTCCTTTCCTAACCTTTTAATTGGATCCAGTGATGCTGGAGGAGAGAGGCATTGGCCAACACATCGTCTATATCATTCCAGCACTGTGGCTCATCCCTGGGTCAGGAACAACACAAGAGGGAGTCAGGGTCATAATTCACCGTAGGATACCCCACACTCCCTGGAATGTTCTCCAGTTTGCTGTTTGGTTACCTGGAAGTGGCAGAGAATAGAACTACGTACCTTTAAAAAAATATATATTTTAATTTATTATTCTGGAAGAAATCGGAGACTGGGATTTGTAGTTTTACGCCCTTTTGTGTAGTCTTTGAAGGCTTTACAGCTGTAGCCGTAATCCGTCAACACGCTGTGATCCAAATTGTTTGCAAGCTTCACTATCCAGGACACCATCACACGTGTCCACACGCGTGTATGTCAAGATCCGAACATTGGCAAACAATAATATGGCACTGCTCTCCTCCGCCACCCCCCCCCCCCCCCCCACACTGTGCATATAAAATACCTCTTCATCCTGACACAGTGACAATGCGATGACGCGTCAACCTCATTCTGTGTCACTGTGTGCTTTTTCACGTCAGGAACACTCCCTCAGTACATGTGAACATATGAACATGTTTGAGCAGACACTGGTCTGTATATTTGCATACATTATGTGTCCTACTTTGTTCTCTCTCTCTCTCCCTTCTTATTTTTTTTGTAGATCGGTTGACGTGGACAGGAACAGTGTGGCTGGAGGACACTGATGATGGGAGCCACCATTTTGTAAAAACTGGGGTGAGGGAGGTGACACTGCACCCCAGGACACAACAGGAAGGACCCCAGAGGATTTTTTTAAAGAATTAAAAACACAAACCTGATAGATTTCTCATCTTCATTTCCCCAAATTATTTTGTTCTGGTTTCTGTGGATTTAGACGCCGTCTAGCTGTGAGAGAGACCTGCAAAATGTTTCCAAACGTAGGTTGCCTTAAAAATACTTCACCACGGGCACTAGGTCAAATTCACATCACGGTAAAATAATAAACCTGCCATAGAAAAACAGAAAGGCATGTTCCATTTCAGATATAAACAATTTCACGTTTTAAAATGGAAATTATTAACCAATTACGTTTGTTAATTATCAATAAAATAGTGTAATATTCACTACGGACTGTGTCTTTGGATCTTTAATTAAAAAATACGTCATCGAACATTTCTGTATTGCTTTTGTTAAGACCTATCGCTCTTTAAGTGAAATGTTTCTCATGATTCATCTTCATCATCATCTTCATCATCCTCGCTCAGCATTCTATACATTCCAGCACTGCAACTCATTCGCACTTTTGAATCATGTGAGCTTCCTTGAAACATAATTGGTCCTATGAAATGAAAACGTTCACACGAAGCATCCATTACTACATCCAACTGAAAACTTCAGTTGGATCAGCTTTTCACAAATTATATCCTATTTTAAAATTAAATAATACTGAGTATCTAAACTTTTCTTCAAACACTTTAGTCTCTTAGTTAAACAGTTAAACTCTTCACAGTGTATCATGATGAATATACAACACTAATACAGCTATAAAAAAATATAATTATTTAATTTTAAATCAAAGCTATCTTCTGGTTTTTAAAGACTTTTATTCAGATAATATTATAAAGAATTTTCAACAATAACGCAACATTTTATTATTAAAGGTCTACAGGGTCAGACCTTGATAGATTTTGGCTCTGTCTTACATCACAGGTGCGTTCAACCTCCCAGCCAAGCATCCTATGTAAGTTTCTCCCTTTGCCTCAATGTCATTCAAATAAGTGAACAGTTTAAACCGGACAGATTTGTGGTTTATGATAACACCACTCTATGAAGCTAATAATCTTCAATCAATGACGGGTCAAATGAAATCCCAGACATTCATTGACAGTGTGGATATAAGAATATATGATAAAAAAACAATAAAGAGGAGACTCTTACTTTGACACAAGGTATATCTTCACATCTATCAGATAAGGCTGCATAATTAAAATGTCACACTGGATCGAGAAAGAAGGGCTTTGATAGAGATTTTCTCACAACTCATTACTTTTGTACTTTTTCAAAATATGTTGATGAAGAAACGGATCTGAAGTATGGGATGTGAAAATGATACATCACAGTAATTTTGACAACGCAATTAAAGGTTCATAATCTCTGCCTGAGATTTTCAATTCTGTCAATTTGGACGTGCAGGATGATGAAAGAGTCACAGAGAGAGTCTGCTGTGACGACAGAAACATCCTCTCACATCCGGTGCATGTTTCTGATAGTTTTAAATAGTTTTCCTGTGCAATTCTTTCCACCAAAATGGCACATTTTCTTTGAGACAGTGACATAGTCCATTAGTTTTGATGATCTTCCCTCCCCAATTAGGGTTGCACAGTTCACCCCGATGATGCAGACTTTCTCTGAGAGTAGAAAATAGACAACTATCTGTTGGGCAGGGCCTTTCTGTGTCAAGCCCACACACACACACACACACACACACGTTGTTGATGCCTCGTAACCGATGTGGTTCAGGGAAGACTTGGGCTCTGGAACAACCCTAGAAAAGCATCTTCAGCTTCTGCCGAATTAAGTGACATATTTCACATTTCAAAATACCAGCTGCTGACACGAATACTACTTCCCTGTCCTCCACCTCTTTCTTTTGTTTTCTTTGACACACGCACTCCAATTAGCATTTTCTACCCATTATGGAGAAAACTGAAGCAGTGAAATGTTTGTGTCCCTCTTCTCAGCCCAACTGCATTTTTCTTATTTTTTCAGTCGTTCTAAGGCAAGAAAGTGAAAAAACAAACAAACAAAAAAAGATTTTATTTTATATTGTGATTCCCAAAAACAAAACACAAAAAATATCATTTTTTTGCCAATTAGTTTGCATGCGATGTTGATGTTTTAATGTGCCAACGTGAAATGAGTTGGAAGGCATTTCACTCTTCATTTCCAACAATAACAAATCTAGTTGTTAGACGAGGACTATACCTTATCAGTAGCTTCTGACTAATATCACCCAGAGAATTGTTTATGTTTGTTTTGAAATATGTGCATACAGTGGAAAGTGCTTCTTGCGCACTACAGCACTTTTACAAAATTTCAGCAATTATCAGCACAATTATTGAGGTTATGTATGGCGGCTTTTATAGAATCACGTCATTATACACAGTGTATACTAAGAGGAAAAGGCTTGTTATTTACAGCGTAACGGCATTAATTATGCTTTTGAAGTAAGAAGCAGCTGATGATCTTACAACGGTATAATTAAACCCTTGCCTTGTAATAATCGAGAGATTCCATTTCCTAGTTGCAAAACGCACTCCTGATGCTATACACAACTGAGGTTATACATGCCACTGGGGCTATATTTGCTGCAAGCTCCTGATACTATGATGCTACTGATCACATAGGTACAACAGATACTTTACATGCTACTGATACTATGATGCTACTGATCACATAGTTACAACAGATACTTTACATGCTACTGATACTATGATGCTACTGATCACATAGGTACAACAGATACTTTACATGCTACTGATGCTATGCATGCTACGTTTCCTTCTGATCAAAGCTTTTCTCCTCTGAAACGGCTCCTGTTCAGTGTTGGTCAGCCTGTGTTGTCGGAGGCATGTATTTATGAATGGGGACCCCTTAATTAGGCATCCTGTTTCCTCCCCAGTCACAGTGAGGGATATGCCTCGCCAAATTCATTAATGATAATCACCGCGAGTCTTCGCATAGCTTCCAGCATAGTCTCAGAGGGACCGACACTTGAAGAGAAGCATTAAATTACACAGAGGGATTCTTTAATTGCAAAAAAAAAAAAAAAAAGACAACACCAGACTTATTGTACACACTTTTCTAACGAGTTCATTTGCCAAACATTTTTTTAAGGACCAATCTTTGAGGATTTAAAGAAGATCCCCTTTAACTTCAGCATGTCTCTTATCGATGCGAAGCTCTCTCTTGTTTGCTTAACCCTGACAGATTAGACAAAACTCTCCTATTTTAATAGTCAAACCTACCGTTTGTTTTGAGGCAGTGTAGGGTGAGCTCAGGTGGAAGAAGAAGGGGGTTTGATGAAGAGGAAGACTGGTTTTCAGGTCCTATTTATGTTGAACGGAGCCTCCACTGCCCTAGCTAAAGACATAGTCCAAGTTATATAAGACTGTTTCAGAGCTAGAATTCACAGGACATTTTACCTTTGGTGGGTTAGAACCAGATCGTCGTTAGGATTAGCCCTTGCCCTTGCCCTTGCCCTAGCCATAACCCAAGCTCTTGCCCTAGCCCTAGCCCAAACCTAGCCCTCACCTAAATCTAGCCTTAAATGAGGTTGTCATCTGTAAGCAATTCTGCTCATACTAGCACTCAGTTTGTGTGTGTGTGTGTGTGTATGTGCGTGTGCATGTGTGTGTGTGCGTGCATGTGTGTGTGTGTGCATGTGTGTGTGTGTGCGTGTGTGTGTGGGCTCCATGCAACATAACTACCGTTGGAAGACTCGAGTGTTAGCCCTGTCATCTGTATTAACCTCTATAGAATTATCACGTCAGATTTATACTATCTATCACCCTGCTTCAAAACGGTTGTCCGGATTAGTTGTTGCTGGTTTCAACATTTGCTGCCATACGTATAACACACACACACACCTGACCTAATTGCTCAATCTTACTGAGCTAATTAATCACGGTAGCCTAATCACAGTGACAAGGTTAGGTGGGTGACATTCTCCAAAACCTGCTTCTTTCTTAAGGACCCTCTCCAAATCTCCGTCTCTCAACTGTCCATTTTGTATTCTCTCTTGTTGGTCACACTTTCTCTGGCCCGTTTGTGGTTTGTTTATTTTCTTTTGTTTGCACTCCGTCCAACAAATCTTCCGATCTTTCTGTCTTTCCGTCTTTGCTTTTTCTGAATTTATTTTCTGAATTTCACTCTCCATCCATCCGTTCATACCAATCAATCTTTCTTTCTTTCATTCTTTTGACCCGTCCACTCTCCTCCCTCTAGCCTGTAGTGCCTGTGTAGGAGCAGCATGTCACCAGCATACCTTAGCACATGTCTATTTTTACCTGTTATTGGGTTCTCCATAGAGGTGAGTGAGAATGGGTCTGCAATGGGGGTGTGGGGGTGGGGGTGTGGGGGGTTAGGGGCGGGGTCACACTGCCCCATTAATCAAAAAGGATGACACCATGTCGTCCCTGACAACAGTCCTGCCACATATACGTCAGTCTTGCTCCCTTGTTCATCTCCAATTGGATGGTTCAGCAAAAAGGGGGTGGGGGGAATGGGGGGGACGAAGGAGGGGAGGGGAGCAAACTTTATTAATCAAGCATTCTGATTAATTGTTATGAAGTGTCATCCATAAATTTCTCCTTTGGATTTAATAATCCTCGAGGAAGACTTAACAATCTCTTGCAGTGATTTGAGTTTTATTGAAGGGGCTGTGCGGGGAGAGAGAGAGAGAGAGACGCGATGACACAAATAGCTTCTCAGCGGACAGTCCCTCTCCGCGTGACAGTTATGAAATACAATTATCAGTGAGATCTGCTTAAGAATTCATCAGCAGCAACCTGCCTTCCAAGGAGAGGAGAGGGGAAAAAACGACATACAAAGGAAGTCTTAACTGATATGACGACACCATCCCCCATTGCCTTAAACTATCATTTCAATCTTTCTCTTTTTTTTGGAGGTCTCAGGGTTTGTTAAGTTGCTAGCGCTTTGAGTGGATTCTGTGCATTGTATTAAAGCATAAATCACAGCTTAATCACTGAAGAAGGCAAATGACACATTGAATGCAAATCACCAAGATGGCGTCGTTTGTTTGAAATGCAATACCTCCTGTTTCCCATTGAGGTCAATAATAGTAGTTAATCTTGCTGCATAGGGAAAATATGCTGTCATGGAATACTGCTGTGTTCTGTCAGGTCTTGTACTAACAAAATCATAAAACACAACTGATTTTAATCAATAGCCATCTACTGACAGTCACATCTATAGAATTGAATGCATTTTACACTGATGTTTGTCGGCAGTGCATGCGGTACATTTTTAGAACCAGCAGTTCTAGAACCAGCACAGTTCTAGAACCAGATCAGTTCCAAACAGGCGACACAGAGACTCTATGTTCCAACCTCTGAACTGGATACATTCTACAATACATGCCTTGTCCTGCACAACCTTAGTCTGTCAAAAAATTCAGCTAATCCCAATATTTGTTACTCTTCTCACAGCTAAATCAAGGGCACTATTCAATCCTGACCAGAGGCCATGCTGTCTGTGGTTGAACAAACAAGACTTCTCAACACTGGTACTAGGTAGGTAGTCAAAGGTTTGAATTGAAACACGACCTTGCTCTGCGTTGGAAGAAGGTCAGTTTGTCCTTATGTGTCAGGTTGGAGAATTTCAAGAATAAGGCATAAACTAACACTACCACGCATAGTGAGTGTCTGTGAAATTGACGCGTTAACCAAACTGTACCAATCACATTTGACAAAAAATTACTAAAACATTTTAATCCAGTTAATGAAAGCCTTTTCCCACACTGAGGTCAATGAAGCTATACTGTAGAAACTTAACAAAATAAACAAATAAAACTAAACCACTAAAATATGCATGTCATGTGTATACAGTATACTGTATGTATGGTAGTCTTGCTGAATCAGACCTAGTCTCTGCTATGTAGACCCAGCCTAGTCATCCTCGTGGTCTGAATAATCTTACCCCCCACCCCATTCCCGGTACACACACACTCACACACACACACCGTCTTGTCCCCCATCCTCTCTCTCTCTTTACCCTCCCCCTCCTCTCTCCCACATCCTCCTCTCGTCTTTCCCCCATTTCTCCATCCTCCCTCACCCCCCTCCCTCAACCCTGCCACCCCCTCCCATACCCCCCCCCCACGCCCCCCTCTTCCCCTGGTGTCTGCTGCCCCAGTGGTCAAGGACACCCCTATCAGCCCTAGTCAGGGGAGGCCCCATCCATCAGGGGGTATCGGTAATGGAAACACCCGGTGACAATGATCATCAGCTCCACAAACAAGGGCCCATAAACATCCCCTGACAAGTGGTCAAGAGAGAGGGGGGGAGGAGGGGAGAGGGTAGAGATAGAAGATGGGTGGTGGGTGAGCGAGTTGTGTGTGTTAGGGGGTGGCGTGCGGAGCTGGGGGGTGAGGATGTGTGTGTGTGTGTGTGTGGGAAGGTGAGAGGTTATGCGTAAGTGTGTATAGGTATGTGTTTGTGTGTATGGGGTTATAGGGTACATGTAAGTATGTGTGTGTGGATGTGTGTGTGTGTGTGTGTGGATGAGTGAGTGAGGGAACTGAAAGAGAAAAACATGAAGGGAAGTATGAGACCAGGAGAATGAAAACGTACACAAAAAAAATAAAGACTGAAAGAAAACCTTTCTTTCAGACAACCTTTCACCCCAATTGAGTTAATAAAAAAATAAACACAAACAAATACAATTTAAATAGCACCCTTTTAAACTAGGCAATCATTATAACACCAAAAAACAAGTGAAAAGACAGAATTATTTTCCATGAAACCAGATTTCAGGCAACGGTTTCTTTCCCCTTTCTTTCCAATCAGGGGTAAATGAAGCCCAATTAGGAGAAGATGACGATTTCAAAGTGAACGGGAAGATAGTTATTTTCATCTGGGTAGGAGTAGAGCTCCTCTTGTCAAGTTGTGATTTTTATTCTGTCTAATTTTTTTGTCAGCTGTTTTCTTCACCCTCCCCATCAGTTTAATTAGCCAACATTTGTCTCGACTCTCTCTGTTTATCCAAACGTCAGGAATGACATTGGCCAATTAGTACAGTGAAATGGTTTCGCCTCCACTATAGCTGGCATCAGGAACCACCAAGTGGGATATTTGCTCAGAGTGCAAATGTGTGTGTGTGTGTGTTTGTGTGTGTGTTTGTGTGTGTGTGGCGTGGTGTGTGTGTGTGTTTGTGTGTCAAATAAGAGTTGCGGTGTCTCGATTTCAATTGTGTCTTTCTCGAAGAAGATGTGATGAACAGGCTGGAATATTACTGATTTTGTTCCGGAACAAGAAAATGTAACACTCAATACAGATAGATGATCAGATTAAGTGGATGTTTAAGTGTTTTTTTTTTCTCCTCTCGCTAACTCAGTCATCTCACACCAAAGTCAAAAGACATCTGAAACGTATCATTAACAGTCTCCTCAAATTAAGATAACCATCAAATGTGTCGTCAAATGCCTTTAGACGCTGCGATTATGCACAGCTGACATTTCCCTCATTTTGCTTGTGGCCACATGAGTGATGCGTTGAGTCGACGCACGTTTTGATGTTCTGAAGGCCGCTGGGTTTGAAGAGGGTGATGCTGAAGTGTCAACGTATGCTTGAGAGTGAGAGAGTGAGATAAGTCGTTTGACACGTCGACATCACAGTAAATAAATCTATCAGCTTTCTGGCGTGTCCTTGCCAAGCCTAGCTCTTTTCAGGAACATTTGACAACTGTCACAACTTACTGTCATTTGAAAATTTGATTCAAACAAGTGTGTATTGGAGAGAGGTAACTGAATGAGAGAAAGACAGCTGTCAAATTAAACTACACAAACATGCATAAAAATGTATATATATATAAAAAAAGGTGACTTAAATAAAATCCATCTTTACAGTGAAAACATTTGCCCTTCTGATAAAAAATTTAATTAGGTGACGTTTCGTATAAAAAATTATAAAAGAGGAATTTCAGAGTGTAGAAACAACGTCAATAACAACACACTGCCAAGGGCTCCAGACCCTGTCCCCAGCATGGTCCCTAGACCCTGTCCCCAGCATGGTCCCTAGACCCTGTCCCCAGCATGGTCCCTAGACCCTGTCCCCAGCGTGGTCCCTAGACCCTGTCCCCAGTGTGGTCCCTAGACCCTGTCTCCAGCATGGTCCCTAGACCCTGTCCCCAGTGTGGTCCCTAGACCCTGTCCCCAGCATGGTCCCTAGACGCTGTCCCCAGCATGGTCCCCAGACCCTGTCCCCAGTGTGGTCCCTAGACCCTGTCCCCAGTGTGGTCCCCAGACCACGCCACTCATGTCTCTGCCAGTGTCATGCAGGTGTCACCTGGACACAGGGTTCTGAATAAATAGATCTGGAAGGATTTTCCCAGAATGGCTGCAACTTGAGTGAACACACGCACACACACACACACACATGGATGCACGCACACACACACACAAGGATACGTGCGGACACACAAAAACGTACGTACACCCATGCACGCACACACACCACGTCCACACATACACACCCTGACCTCAAATTGGGTTCTGGATACTTTCTTCTCTTCTGGGAGAAACAGGTTTAGACTGGAGAGGACTAAATCTACACCCATCTAAATAATATCATATCCACATCCATCTAAATAATATCACATGATCATATCCACATCCATTTAAATAATATCACATGATCATATCCACACCCATTTAAATAATATCACATGATCATATCCACACCCATTTAAATAATATCACATGATCATATCCACACCCATTTAAATAATATCACATAATCATATCCATACCCATCTTACGAAAACATTTTTCCCAACGTCTCGAATCACAACAAAAACTGCCTTTGAAAAGTGTATTTGTGTGAATCTCTTCTTCGTTGGTGCAGGTAGCCCCCTGCAGTGTGAGTCCTCGGGGTGGTTCTCCGGGGGCAAAACATCAGAATCACGCAGAGTCATGTTACCCTGGGGCTCACATCCTCAACACTCACTGTCATCCAGGGGAAAAGGCTCATCCATGAAGACAGCGACTCTGCCCCGTCGCCTGTCACACCAAAACACATTCTGTGTTGTTTCTTGTTTCGTGTCAGTCCTGGGCTAGCCTTTAAAAGGGTGTTTTCATTGATGTCGGGACATCTTTACGGAGGTGGAACGGAATGGAATAGGTGGAAAAAACTATGAGTAGCCGCTAAGCCTTCCTGCAATTTCGCTTCATTAAAAATGGTTGCAGTGTAATGTGAACACTCCTCAAACAAACCAGCTTTTTATTTTTTTTACGACTGAAAACCAGGCGTTAGTTGTGATATGCACTTCTCTGATATGCTTTAACATGGAAGGTGCTAGGTATCGCTACAACAACACTAAGTACATTCCGTGTTCCAGTCTCACCTTCCATGACTTTCACTCTGGTGGCTGACAGCCAAAGAACCAGAGAGGATGAAAGCCGAGCAGAGGAAGTGAAGGCCGGCCGGGCTTGCGAGGCGCCGTGGCAACGCCCCCGGCACACGGAGGGTTAACCGTTTGACCGACTCGCTCTGGTCCGAACGCTCGTCCTGGACAGATGGGGAGTGTTGACACTGACGCCGGGAGAAAACAACAAAGTCGAGAGGTGAAAAATGAAGGCGTCAAGAAAAAAAATAAAAAGAAAGAAAAGTACATCACCATCTCACCTCGCCGACATTCTGTAGGGCCTGACCTTACCACACTGCAGAGTTGTCAGAGGCAGGGAGGTAGTGTGGCCTAATCAGTTAGTAGGCAGCTCTTGACAGACCTACCCTGCCTCGGCCTTTGAGGACGGCGAGTCTGGCCTGGACCGACACTACACCCTCCGTGTTCTCAAGCAGGAGCGGACAGTCCCAGCTGGGAGAGCTCTGGGTTCCTCATTCTGCAGTGAGATTGAAAAAGACTGAGAGAGAGAAAGAGGACAGCCTGGAGGAGGGTCGCAGCAGTGTGAGAACCGTAGTGGGATTTCTCGTTCATAAACGAGGCCAGGTATTAAATCGTCGAGTCAAAGTTGACGCCGCAACTCCACGTTTTCCCTCTGTCTGAAAAAAGTGCTTGTAAAGTTTGTTGTTGTTCACGTGGAACTTGTACGTTCTACGTTCTAACGATGTACGTTCTATTATCAACAACTCTTATTTGTCAGGGGGCTCGTTTTAAAACTCTCAAAGTTGTGTGCAGATTATTTAAAATAAGTCTGTTATTTATAATTTTGTTGTTGTTGTTGTTGTTGTTAAACGCCTCAGGTTTGAAATGGTGGCAGTGGTCAATTTACTGTAGAAACATGTTGTGCTCCCAAAAACTGTCACACTTGATTACAGGAAGGGCTAACATTTCACAAGCTGTGCAGGCGAGGAAAAGTACTCCAGCGTTGCATGTAACTCTATAGCTCTGTCTCCACCAAACTCTGTGCGTATCTGGAGAGGAGTCTTTAGAGGTCGTTTTCGATTTTTCTTCTCCCTGCTTTTTTTTTCTACCGCTTTGAAATTAAATGAACCTGCAGTACATCTAGGTCATATTTTACACTTTTAAACTCCCCCCCCCTCGTATAATTTCTGTCATAGCGTCAGAGTCAAATATAGAGGCGGTCTCAGAGGATATGAAAGACTATTAGAGCTGTATTATAAAAATATTATTGACCTTTGCAATGCTGTGTGAGTGGATGTCCTGCTATAGCCTTCTTCTGCTTTTTAAGACTTCGTCCAGTACAGAATATTATTAACATATGCCTGTCTTAATAAATGCTCTGTGTCACTTTATGAAAAAATTTAAGTACAACTATATAATTTTAATGACCACGTAAAGGTGAAGGAAGCACATATTAATTTTTTCATGCATCGTGAACTTTTGAAGCGGGCAGCAATAGGTTACGTAATTAATTTCTATTACCTGAGAACCCAAAGCTTTATGTTCCTTTTTCTGTCTTTTGTGTGAGTCTGTTCCTCAGCTGGAACCTGTTCAGCTTTCCCAGGTGATTGGGACACCCAATCCCAACCCTGCATGGACAACAACCAATCAGACCACACCTTGGCCTTCTGAACTGCACTGGAGTCCATGAAACAAAGCAGATGTCTCAACAAAGACAAAGTAAATTGTGTAAATTAGAATTTAAGTCATTCTTATACTGCTATACTGCTTGGAACTGCACCCAACACCCAAGACTCCCACTGTTCCACTCGTGTATATGGTTGAGTGACAATATTTGATTTGATTTGATCAATTTGCTGTTCATTTGCTGTGGTGCTGTGCATTCTTCTTTGCACAGAAAAGAAAAACGTGCAATATTTTATTTTCATTGTGTCTCAGACAACGAGAAAGCAACCGAGAGCACAAACACAGTTCTGTTTACCTTTTGAAATAGTCACACAAGCAAACATAACTTGTTTAGGCGATTATTAACAGAAACAGACTCAACGTCATTACAGAGAAGCTTATTGAAAACATCAGTTTGTCGAAGGCACGAGGCACTTGATAATTGAAGGAGCAATTACTGAAAGTCGCGCCGACATCCTCTTTGTGTGTGAAAATGTGATATCCCTTTGGTTGGCTTCCTGTGATAATTGCTTCCTCGTGCTATTCTGTAATCTTTATCACTCTTTTCTCTGAACGATGACTTTCTATTACTAAGTCTTTTGATTAGTTGAACAACACTTCAGTAACTAATAGAAAATATTTTGGATTGTGTACTGCAATGTATTCGTTTTTCTCGCATTTGCGTCCATTCTGGACTGAATGTGATTACATTCAAACAAGGTTGGCTATAAAAACTGAAATACCGAATATTTGATTTGAGCCTATATTCTTACCAGAGCATGTTAGCCTTGAATCATAGTCGCCTTGAATTGAATCAGTCCAAAAATAATAAATACTGTAAACTAATGACAGTAGATTGCATGTATGTAGCATTTACATCAGCACTAACTGTACAAACATGTAATTATATGTTGTGCATGTTCTCAAGCTTACAATTATCTATACATATATCTATAAGGAATTAGATCAAAGTGTTTTCCAGTATCAGCAGTTTTCAGTATTCCTATTCATCACACGGTAAGTATGTGATTATTCATTAATATAAAAAAACAAGGTTTCTTCATATGATGTAGTTAGTATACCTGCCTTTCTTCCTGTTTGTGTGTGTGTGGTGTGTGTGTGTGTACGTGTGTGAGCCTATACTGTACACACACATGTGTGCTCTCCATGTGTGTGTACAATAAGAAATTAAAGCCTTTGTTCTCTCACACCAGAGATACCCTGCAGTGACTTTCATTTGACTCACAGTGTGTTTCACTTGTTAATTAGATAACGCGTACACACACACACACTACTAGGCTATTATTTTGTGCGCCAACAACCAATATAACACCACAGCCTCGATGATGAGCATGCCTTTATCGTTCAGCTCAACACAAATTACAGACGTCTTTGAAGTTTTACTTCCAGACATGTTATCACCCCCCCACCCCCCACTGCTGTTGGATAATGTATATGCTTCACACCGAGCAAGAAGTCAGGTTTCTTGTTATCGTGCAAAACGGAACGTTTCGCTGGTTGTTTGTACTCCTTCAGGGCTCAGGTGGAACTGGGAGCGTTAGTCTAAGCGTTTACCCTAAACCAGACTAGATTTAATCCCAATCCCTGGACGTGACTGTGTGGCTATAGGACACATTGTGGTCTCTATGACCTTTTATCTACGAGCTACGTCCGGTGAGTTGAAATCATCTAACCCAACCACACCAGAGGAATGCCTAACCTTAAGCCTTACCCCAACCTAACCTCAACCTAACCGCACAATTGACCAAACCTTTAACAAAGGCTTGCAAATCTGCAAACCTAAGAGATTTGATACTTTAAAGTGAAGAGGCTGGGTACAGACAGGACCCGGCCCTTCTTTACCCTCCCCCCCTGTTTACAACACAAATAAAAACCAGGCATTGATATACCATTGTCACACAACGCATCGATCTCTCTGGTGTTAAAAGCTTTACTTTGAGGGCTAGTGGCATTGTGACTCCCTCTCACGTCAACGCTAGCTGAGGACTTGAGAGCAGGCCTGTTTGAAAAGTACACAGACTGTATGTGTGTGTGTGTGTGTGTTTAGTGGGAGTGTGTGGGAGTGTGTGTGTTGGAGCAGCAAAGTGACATTTGAGGGGCACTTTACAGAACTGGAGGCAGACAGAGATCTTCTGTATCACCTAAAGAGCCTTTGTCAGTCATTGGAAAGCTGTCACCTTTCAGAGGGTAGATACGGTAGGGGGACCAGCCCTGACAGGTAGGAATTAATGAGAGGTGTATGACAGCAGACCCCAGTCTGCTGGTGTGTGTGTGTGTGTGTGTGTGTGTCAGGGCGGTGAGTGAGGCCCTTTATCTCAAGAAGATGGGCCACATTCAGAGATACAGGAAGAGACTGGGGCAGAGGAGGAAGAAGAAGCGAGGGAGGACAAGGGGAAAAGAGAGACGCTTTCTCTAAAATGGAAAGGACACTTCCTCGAGAAAGAAAGGAGGGGAAGAAGGGAAAGATAGAGGACGAGTCTCCAGTCAGACAGGTAGCTGAGCGGGTTGGCTCCTTCGCTATCCTCTGCATCTGGTGCTTGTTCCTGTTCACCAAACAACTACCGTCTGGTGGTGTTGGCTCAAACACGACTTAAGAACGTCCTTCAAAGGGCTCTTAGGGGAGCGGTGTAGGGCTTGTGTGATCATGCACACACACGCGCACGCACGCAAAAAAATCAAACATGTTGGGCCCTCACCCCTGCTCTCGCAGACTGTGACTGAGTAAGACTGAGTACAGATCACGCTCTAACAAGTGACTGAACACTCCAGACATGGTGCCAAATAACAAGCGCCTCTTACGACTGAGAAGAATGGGAGTGTGTTTCTGTGTGTGTGTCTACGTGTGTGTGTGTGTGTGAGAGAGAGAGAAATAGTGCGCGCTTGCATAAGTGTTTGCGTGCTTTAGTGTGCGTGTGTGTGAGGGTGTTTGCGTGTGTGTGTGTGAGGGTGTTTGCGTGTGTGTGTGTGTGCGGTTGATGTAATAATCGGTGTTCCCCTCCACATTACACAGTTCTCCATCGCAGTAAATGAGTTCTGTCAATGTTTCTGCATCTCAATTACACCACAGAGACAATAGGCAACCGTGGCAGAGGATGTCGGAGGAGAGGAGAAGCAGATGAGAGAAGGGGGGGGCGGGGCGGGGGGGAGGGGCGGGGATGGGATGGTTGTCACTTTGTTGTCACTGCGTCAAAACCACCGAGTGTGAGACACTCACTGGTGTAAAGCTTGGTGTGGCCATCAGTGCACTGTTTTAATTGATCTATCAAAACACAAGACGAGCATCGGAATAGCCACAGTCTGTGTCATCATCCCTTGCAACGTCACCATCAGTATCCAGCAGGCCTTGGATGTGGCATGGATCAAGACATTTGGACATGGCTGCATCACCTAAACAGCAGGGAAGCCATATTGTCAGTAGTGAGTGGTTACGGTGAATAGATAGTGAATACAGTGGTTAGAGCTTTTGACTGTAGATAAGGAGGTTGCAGGTTCAAATCCCCCTCTGTACATCGCTCTGGATAAAAGCGTCCGAGAAATGAATACATCATCATTAGATCGTTATTTGAAACCCTTTCAGTTCTACTTTTTGTTGAAGTAGCACTTACCCTGATCACCTGGGTTGGACTTAGCTTCCTTGCCTCAGTAAAGACAGTTCTTGTCGAAGATGTTTACTTCATAGGCTAAACCAGCGGATTCACAATATTATGCGCAAAGACAACAGGTTTTTGCCGTCAAGTTTGCTGTCTGCAATGTCAACAGACGTTCTTGACCTGCATTTCATTGAGTTTTAATACAGAATGCTTTCTACTGTGTTCACCCTAAACCTATCCTCAACCCTGACCTTTAGCCCATAAAGCATTCAATAGTTTAAAGCTTAAACCAACTGCCATTCCAAAACCAGAGGAATGCAGATAATCGATAATACATAAGCTAAACCGCTTGGAGAATTTGTGAAATGTGCACTATTGTTGGCACATGTTGGCTTTGCAGAGGGAAACACCTTGACTAATAATGTTTTCATCAACATAAAATCTATCTAAAAAACCCTAACCCCCATGATATTTAAAAAAAGAAAGGCAGAAAAGAAGACAGATGTGAAGGAGGGAAAGTGGAAGAGGAGTCGGTTGATAGAAAGAGAGAGCGTAAACTCCACAAGAGAGGTTGATTTAAATGAGTAAATCTCCGATTGTCTATTTTCAGCAGGCCTGACAAAAAGCCAAAAAGAAAACAAAGAGAGAGAGAGAGAGAGAGAGAGAGAAGAAGGAAAAGAAAGAGAGAGAAACCTTCATCGAGTGAGTTTATCAGCTTGGCACCTGCTACGGGAACATTCTTGATGAAGCAAAGGTTGTCTTCATTAAGCGCATTAATATTCATGACGCATGGTAATTTTGACACAGAAAAGGTCTCGGTAACCTTTTCGCGTGTGAGAAATTTTTTACTTCTCAAGGAAATTACAGTCCGGCAATGACTTAATTAATGCTTGCTGTCTTGGCCGAGGTTTGAGGACCTGTCAGTTTGGTGCTGCACTGGCTGTCAGGCGAGCCGAAGGCTTGGTGAGAGAAGGATTGAGGGAGGAGAGGCGGAGGAGGGGGAGGAGGGGGAGAGAGAGATGCTTGTGGAGTCTACAGACACTCATCCTACCCACAGAACAAGGCCATCATGTATTTTCCCTTTTATTTATTTATTCTCTCGTTTTTTTTCTCCCTCTTTTCTCTCTCTACTTCTCTCTCATTCCCCTCAAGCTGTTGCTCATATATTATACTGATGCTCCTCCATGTTGATTCTTTACCTTCATTTTGACCTTCAAACAGCTACCCGTTCACAAGCTCTCGAGTTACGTTGCTTAAAAGCGTTCATTTAAAAGTCGTTTTGATTTGTTTCCTGTAGTGTGCAAAGTTAAACTGACCCAGAATATCCACCCCTGATAGACTCTGCCAAAGATGCAATGTGGTCCAGTACCAGTAGAGTCCAGTCAGTCTGTGAGAACAGATACCGTCATGTTTCATACACTGTAAATGTGCCACCAGCACTAACACAGATTTAGAATGGATGAGCAAAATCCAGCCGAATATAAGTACAGGTTTGAGGGATCCTTGACATATGAAATATTCTCTTTCGACAAAGAGAAATATAAAACCAAAGCGCTCGATGTCTGGAACGAGTGTGTTAGGGCTAAAACGATCTCATGTGGATCTAACTGTCTCTATGACTCTCAGTCCTCTGAATGTTTGTCTCGGTCAAGAGCAGTAACACACATTATCTATCTCTATCTCTCACACACACACACACACATACACACAGCACACACACATACACACTCACACTCCCGTAGACACAGCAGCCACCCAACCCGAGGTCCAAACCGCTCTCTCCAGTGAATCATGGCATGTCTCACCGCCATCAGGCGGTAAAAAATGCGAACATAAGGTAGCATTTCCTTTATCATGTCCCATAAAAATAGCAATTTGCCGGAGCCCTTGTAGCACAATATGGAAGGCGGTGTGTTTGTCTGATAATGTAGAGATGACAGATCGTTCCATACAGGGAGGTTTCTCTGCTGTCTGCCTGCTTGTGTAATAAATTGTGAGGAAAAAGGGGGGAGAGACCCTGAATGTGAGGGAGGGGGGGAGAGAGAGAGAGAGAGAGAGAGAGAGAGAGAGAGAGAGAGAGAGAGAGAGAGAGAGAGAGAGAGAGAGAGAGAGAGAGAGATGAGAAGGAATGAGAGTAGAAAGTGTTGTGTTTACGCTGTCCCTAGGAGCACCCAAGGAGCGGGCCAGCAATGCACACCAACAACACCACCGAACTGTGCAGTTCCACGACACTCACATCCACAAAACTATTATGGTTTTATGTGTATCACTCTTAAGTAAAGAAGATTGCTTTTCGACGGGGGTGGAAAAGATTGTTCAAATCCAGGACTTGTGAATTACCGTACGAGACCGCAGGATGATCTTGTAATTGCACCTTTCAGACAGGTAGGCTGTCAATGAACACTTTTATCAACAGTTATTAAACTGATGTCACCATCTCACTATTCTTGTCATATTTATTCTATCAGATCTTCCATATTAAGCCTGTTAATTAATCCTCAAATCATGCTTGTGTTATAAGCAATAAATGTGACAAATTAAAACACATATACACACTATTGACGCTGGTGAATTAATAATGATTCAGTATATCCACACATGTCCCAAACAACAGTAGCCCTTGGTTTTTGAGTCGACCAAACACAAATCTACTGTGAAACTTTTATAAATGATTCACTTATTTCCATATTAATTCATAATAAATATAAGCCTTGGGCTGTGTGCATGTGTCAAGTGTGAAGTTGATGAATATGTAAATGTTTCTGACAGAGCCAAGCCAATGAAAAGGTGAGCATGTTGTTTCTCCTGCTGGAGAAGTGCAGTGTGTGTCTGCTCTGCCCTGCTGTACAGCTTTGATCAAGCTCATCAAGCTCATCGCTCAATGTGAAGCCTCAGGAGTGTGTGTGTGTGTGCGTTTGTGTGTGTTTGTGTGTGTTTGTGTGACGGGGAAGGGTGTTTTTGAGGGGGGGTAGGGTGTTGTGTATGTGTGCTTGTTTGAAAGAGTTAGAGAAAGAAAGAGAGAGAGGAGAGAGATGAATACAGACAGAGAGAGAACAGCAAGAGAGATAGAAAGATGAACACTGACAGAGCAAGAGAGAAAGAGAGAGAGGAAGACAGGGAGATAGAGAGAGAAATGAAGAGAGGCAGAGAGAGAAGGGGGGGAGAGAGATGAAGACAAGCAGAGAGAGAGAGAGGGGGGGAGAGAGATGAAGACAAGCAGAGAGAGAGGGGGGGAGAGAGATGAAGACAGGCAGAGAGAGAGAGGGGGGGAGAGAGAGAGATGAAGACAAGCAGAGAGAGAGGGGGGGAGAGAGAGATGAAGACAGGCAGAGAGAGAGAGGGGGGAGAGAGATGAAGACAGGCAGAGAGAGAGAGGGGGGGAGAGAACCCGAGAGACATTTGGAGTGTGTGTATATCCATGAGAGAGAAAAAGAGAGTGTCTCTGCATTGGAGAACCAGTGGATCAAGACATATCCCAAGTGGCTGGTTGCAGGTTCATTTCTAACAACAAATATGTGTTGTTATTCTAGGCTGAAGCCTTTTGGACGAACAGCAGACCAGACCAAATCCATGTGGTCTACAACAGCTAACTAGAGGGACTCCTGTCTGATGTAACTATTACAGAGTCCAGTCCAAGAAAACAACAACAAGTTCTCTGTGTGATGTCATCACTGTTTATTTCCTGTGTGGTGTCATGACCATGTGACATGCTGCAACACTGAGAAAAAGCACAATCATTCAACGTTTTTGTTATGGTTTTGTAGAACAGCCTAAAAGGGACTGGAAGATTTGGAAATGTACTGCACTGACTTCCTTATTTGACCTCAGTTGTGTAACTGTCCTTCTACGTCCATTCACCTCACCTGTCTTTCTCATGTATATTTTTTGGGGGGTGTTTAATATTCATCTTTTATAATAAGATCTGCCTCGGAAACGTCTCTCTCTGTGTGGGTGTCTCTCTCCCTCTTTCTTGCCCCTGCCTCTGCCCTGCCCCTGCCTCT
>NC_090067.1:12474255-12516755 GCF_038355195.1 Osmerus mordax
TGGCACTGAGCAGCCATTTGGAGACGGAGAGAGACACTGTCTGATGAGAAACTGGCACTGCGTTCTAATTGGAGCAAGGAGAGGGCATATGGAGAGCAGGGAAAATGCAGGTTAAGTGTGTGTGTATGTTTCTGTATGGGTGTTTGTGTGTGTGTGAGCCCTAGGCAAGACCCCCCCCCCCCCATCCTCAGATTCATCCTCAATTTTACAGTTAAAAACAAACTAAATACAGGTAGCAGGGGTTCAAAGAAGTTTAACAAAAACGTAGACACAACATATAGTGTATGGTATGTAGTGTGCAATGCGTGTGATTTAGTTTTACAACAATTTAAAATATTGTATTGTCCCCAAAATATTAACATTTGTGGGAAACCCAATCAGCATCCGTCTCAGTGAAACAGCTCATCTCCAGAAACAAGGTATTTCTGACTCCTTCCACATCCAGCCCTAGTCCTCACCTCAACCAAGTTCAAGCTGCTAATTTCCTCTGAGACAATGATAGACTTGAGTGTGCTGGTAACCGTGTGTGTGTTGAGACGCCTGCTTAGCTTCAGGCTTTGCTAGCCAAGGTCATCCGTGCTCCTGTGTCCTCTACCCCCCTGTCTCCACCCCCTGTCCTCTCCCTCCTGGAGCTAGACCAGAACTGACAAAGAGAAAATAACCATATTTCATGAACTACGGAGCACCAATAACACGAGGAAACACACTCACACACATGCATAGGTGCACACGTTAGCACACACACACAACCTAAATGCCCCCATCACTTGCCGGATTCCCAGATCTACCCGAGAGTAAACCGTTTCACCAGAGAACACGTCTGGTTGCCGTGAGTAGAGATCTTCAGATAGCAACAGCCAGTGCGAATCTCAAGTTAGCAAGTTATACTTATCTTTCATCTCCATCTTCACGTTCCTCAGTCTTTCTTTCTGACAATCCCACCCTCCCTCATCCCTATCTTTTCCCCACATACCCTCCATTTCACTCATCCGCTCATCTCTCTCCCTTTCTCTCTCCCTCTCTCTCCCTCTCTCTGCCTCTCTCTTTTTGAACCCAGCAATTTAATAACCTCAAGTGCTGTCAGAGGCAGCATTGAAAAATGGCTCCTATAAAACATAACAGCCTCAATCAGGGTGTGCAGGATTCCTCCTGCCTGTGCCGATCTCCCCCAGCGCCCGCCTCTAATGAATTAATGTTGAAATATGCAGGAGCTCAGTAGTCATTAGACCAGCGTACGCAGACGTGATTTAAGATGGCCGCCTTTATATGTCTTACCAGGGAGGATGAAGGGCTGGGGGTAGGGTTGGGGCTGGGGCTGGAGTTGGGGTTGGGTTGGGGCTGGGGCTGGGGCTGGGGCTGGGGCTGGGGCTGGGGCTGGGGCTGGGGCTGGGGCTGGGGCTGGGGCTGGGGCTGGGGCTGGGGCTGGGGGTAAGGATGGGTGCATGTCTTATAATGGTGGCATTACAATATTCAACCTGGTATTTACTGTATATAATAAACATACTTGTTTGGGTAAATATGTTATAATACTGCAGGAATTCTTCAACAATCCAACTAATCCTTCATAGTTGACTTAGAGTTGTGTTTTGTCAAATTAAATAAAGTGTAAAACTTGGGTTTGAGACATGCTGTGACAGATTTCTCTCTTTACCAAGCAGACACTTCTTATTTAAATTCATCCTTGAGGATGAAACACACAGTTCCAGACTTACAGGATTACATCTTGATGTTTTTCCATCTTCCATCTGCTGCTTTACTTTTGTCTGGATCGTGTTTGACAATCATTACATTTTATTTTCTGTACCATCGTGTTTCAACATTCTTTGTTAATTAATTTCTTTCACCATTTCAATAAATGGGAAACAAGTATTGGGTATCAAACAGACAGATATTGTGATGATTTCAGTCTTAAAATCAAACAACTCATCCAAACTCACCAAGTTTACAACAACTGAAAAACAGATATGTATGGAGACCACACTACTTTTTTGAACGTTCTCTTGACGACGTTGCATTACTGCCAAGCAGAACTATAATCTTCCTCCTTGGAGACGTCCAGTCATTTTCAGATCACACAATTACTTGTGTCTCAAACCTGACGGGAAAATAAATAAATAAATACCGGCATACATTTATCAACACGCGGTAAGAATAGCATTAATTATCACAGGTGAATTAACACTTTCATATTTGTGTCAAAAAATTAATTGTATCCCTTAGCACCTATTCCCAGGGGAAGTTAAAAAAGGGAGGAGAATGAGGAAGGTAAAAATCTAGGGACCACCAGGGGTGCTAATTGAAGCTTTCAAAACCTTGCGTCAGTGTTGCTGTCTTGTTGGGTGGCTGGGGTAAGCTCTGGAGAGAGAAGGCTAAACCTGCTTGTGAGGATCGCACAGCAATGTACTCACCCTGGTCTCTGTAGGCAAAAAACTGTTAAATGTCAGGTGGAACTCTTTAGTGTTCTAAATGGAGCTTTCGAACATTCTTAGAACACCTTCGATAGCGCCAGTGTTCCAAACAAAGCTTCGGTTACACCTTTAAAACATGGGGACGGCTGCAACCTGGAACCAGAATGCTGGGTGTGTTCTAACCTGAGATATCTTCACCAGGAAAGCATCCAGAGACTGAGAGGCCTAAAGTCTTGACTTACATCGCTTTTTTTTCTTCTTTACAGCATTTCGTGTTCCCACTGCATTATCAGGTGTTGTAACAGCACCAAGAGAAGCCCAATCATACATTTCACTAAACCGTAAACGATATTGAACGCTGGCCATCCTGTGAACACTGTACAGAACCTTCAAAGACCAGGAACATCAGTGAAGAACAGCCAGCCAATAAAAACAGAGACCACAGCAAACACTCACACTGTGTGTGAAGAGAGGGAAACTAATTTCAGGGCATCTTTACTCTGCAAGTCACGCCATTCCCTTCAGACTGGGACTGAAGCCCCTACCAGGGTGGGGGCTTGTGGGATGAGGGGGTGGGGGGTGGGGGTGGGGGTGGGGGTGGGGGTGGGGGGTGGGGGTGGAGAGAGAGAGAGAGAGAAAAAAAGCCAAACTTACTCAGACTGTAATAAAAATTCATTGAATCTGCTCTCTGAGACAAAATGGATAACAGCGGCTAGGTCACATTGCATTCGTGCACAGGGGTCAAGGGTCGCGTACAGTTCCATGGAAAGACAGTATGTTTTCATGCATCATGTAGCAGATAAAGATTTTCGGCCGAGTGAGGGAGAGAGGGGCTGACTGAGAGAGAGGTATGTGTGTGTGTCTGTGTGTGTTTGTGTGTGTGTGTCTGTGTGTGTGTGTCTGTGTGTCTGTGTGTGAATTTATTTAGTCTGGGTCATCACTCTTCATGCAATACCAGTAGAGACTTCATCTTTGGTCTGTGTCCAGTGTGTGTGTGTTTATGTGTGTGTGTGTGTGTCTCGCAAGAGTAAGTGTATATGTGAGAGTGAGAAGCTGTAGGTATACAAGGGTGACACATCTCCGGATCCTGAACACGCGTGTAGCGTGTTGTAAGGTGTTGTCCCCTTGCATGGCCGTGTAGCACGTGTACCACGAGGCCTGATCCGCACCCTCCTGTCAGCGCCCGTTCTGCTGCAGCCGCAAACAACCTAAGCATGATTATTCCAACACAGACGGTTAGGACTTGACACAAGCCCAAAAGCATTATTTTAGATGCCTGGCCTGAGGCCACTGTTTGTCAGGAGAAGAATGGAATTATGTATTGTTCCTGTGCCCGGCAATGACATCACAATACCAGGATGAAATATAAGCTGAGATGTGGCTATCTGATTGCCGCTTGCTGCAAGGGTTTTCATTAAAAACAGCATATCGCTCATAAAGAGATTAGGGCTGGACAGTGGTCCTGTAGAGCTGATAGGCTTCTGCAGGAGCTAAATCATAAACAGGATTATGATGTCTTGAACAGACACACTGAGAGGGTTATTCCCAACAAGGGAAATGTTTATATTAGTCAATAAAAAAAGATATATATATAAAAGATTTTCTTGCAAATGCATATTTTTTTATTAGATTTTTTTATCTGAGAAACACAGTTAGGTGTGGTTGGGTATTTTTGTGGATGTTACTGCATGGAATATTACTCTCTTACTTTTAAAAAGAAACAGCATTTTCTAACAAAATTAACTATCACTCCACATTAACCCAGCTGTTTCATTGCAACCTCGATGAATGAATAACCAATTGCGGAAGACATCATGAAAACACAGCCTTAGTCATATCCTTCGACAACATCCTGAGCAGTACTATACACACAGCACCCTCCGAACGAACCCAGAATAATCGTCTTCTTCCAGCATCAACATGTAGCACAGCTACATCCCATAATAGCTCTTTGCCTTTTGATGTGATTTATCCCTGCGGGTTCCACAAACCCGGTGAAATGTTAACGTTTTCCTAGCTTGTGTGTGAGTCTACCTCACTTGACTGAGAGGCTGTGACACACCCCTGACGTATGACCCCTCAGGGCCAAACAGACAGGCTTGTGGCCCATCACACAATCTCGGATGTTGTGGAGCCACAAATTAACATAATGTGGCAAATGAAAACTGCACAGCTTTACTGCCCTCAATAAGGTTTGCAGTCATTTATTGTTTTTGTACCGGTGCTTTTAAGATCTACGTGCTTCATACTGGCACAACAAAACAACAGTTGTTATTTTTGGGTTTTAGTTACGGCAATTCAAAGAATTGTCTAATTGTGTTCAAATATTAGGAATCTGCACTGCTTGGGTTATGAAAACATTTGAAAACATCTCTATGTATGCAATACAGCACAAGCTCTGTGTGAATATGCCCCTGCTGTGTTAAGACCCACATCCCCTCTACAAGAACAGATAATGGAACAAATGCGTTGCGTGGTTACGCAAAGTAGACGAAGAGTAAACACTGATTGTTTAAGAATAAAAAGGTGTTTGGATGCCATTTTCCATTTGGAAGGAGAAGCAGTGAACTGGCTTCCCTTGAAGTTGCAGACATCAGCTGTACACATCTCTGTAAACCAGCGCCGCATCAAAGCTTCTCTCTCTCGCCTCATCAAAGGTGTGTTCGGCTCCTCGCTGATCGTGGCAGCACAAGCAGGATGGCAATCTCAACGTTCCTTTCAGGAAGTCTTCTGCCACGAGAGTACGACGAGAAACAGCCGACAATCTTGGTTTTGTTTGTGTGAGGAGGTCATCCTTCTGGTCTGATATTTAGTGTTTGTTTACAGTTTGGTGTTTCCTCTTCTCAGCCCTCTCACGTATTAAGCAAACCATAACATGTTTTGAGAGTAGGAACATGTCAAATCACACCGTGAGCTGAAAAAAGAACCTCTTCCAGTGTTTGTGCGGTTTTTTCAGTTTAGGCGTGACAACCAACAGAAAAACGTAGGCCCTACGTCTTGGGGAAAGAAGAAGAAAACCTTTTGAAGAAAGCATTCTGAAAGAGTGCCGTTGATACCGTGCGTGAGAGGCTCTTTCGAGGAGCGAGACGTGTAATTTACCTTTCTTTCTGTAAACGGCAACGACAAGAAAAGACAAAAGACCTTCCGGTATCATAGACAGGGACATCAGGTCAACCTGCAATTGTTCAGGTACATGGAGGCGTCTGCAACTGAGCTGAAGCAGGCTAATGTGACTTCCACCGCATGAAAGGAAGAGAGAAGAAAAGGCCGTCAGTAACACCCACCCCACCCCCCTCCCTCGCTTCCTCCACCTTTCCCCGCCCCTGTGATTCATTAACCAAGCCCACACTATTGTTTACTGTTAATTGCTATTAAATTATACCACTGTTCCCTGCGAGATGACATTTCAGCGGGCGTGGGTACACTGAAGGTCTACGTGTTTCCCCTCCTGCATCCAGTTCTAACTGATGATGGTGAACAAGAGGGCAAACAGTTTCTCGGATATGCGAGAGAAAAAGAAATTCTAGATGAAAACATTTTAAAATATACAAATATACATAAATGAGGGTTGAAAGAAGGTGGAGGGTGGATAGAGAGAGGGGGAATAGAGCAGAGTGAGAAAGGGAGATAGAAAGAGAGAGGGATTTGGGGGGTGAATGAAAGGGATGGATAGGAAGACAGAAAACAGAGACAAGAGATGGAGGGAGGAGGGGAGGAAGGAGAGAGAGCACAGAACGAGACGACAGAGTGAAAGAGAAAGGAGGAAGACGTGGCCGTCAAAGGGCTACGATGGCCGCGTCGAGAAGACACAAGCGTCTGAGAGAAAAAGAAGGTTCCCTCCAGAAGACAATGGCTTTGGACAGGCGCACAATAGCTTCATTAGGGGGTTAACATTATCAGAGCCGGGGAGATAGAGAGGAAATATCAGAGGAGACGTAGAGCGGCCAAGCCCGCCGCCAAAACCTGCCACCTGACACCGAACGCAGCGCTGCGCTGACGAATGTTGATTTCTGTTTGTAATCTGATCCTCATTAAGATGGTGGTGGATCTTCGATGGGGAGGGGGGGAGCAGGAGGTGGAGAGGAGGGAGGAGACAGGATGAGACAAGGGGTGAAGAAAAGGAGGGGGCTCACTGAGGTGGAGAGGAGGGAGGGAGGAGAGGACGGGGGTTGAGGGGGAGAGAAAGAGGTGGAGAGGATGGAGGAGAGGATAGGATGAGACTAGGGGAGAGGGGGAGAGAAGAAGGTGGAGAGGATGGAGGAGAGGATGGGATGAGACTAGGGGAGAGGGGGGGAGAGAAGTAGGTGGAGAGGAGGGAGGAGAGGATGGGATGAGACTAGGGGAGAGGGGGAGAGAAGGAGGTGGAGAGGATGGAGGAGAGGATGGGATGAGACTAGGGGAGAGGGGGAGAGAAGGAGGTGGAGAGGAGGGAGGAGAGGATGGGATGAGACTAGGGGAGATGGGGGGGGAGAGAAGTAGGTGGAGAGGAGGGAGGAGAGGATGAGACTAGGGGAGAGGGGGAGGGGGTAGAGAAGGGAGGGCGGGAGGGCGGGAGGAGATGATGGGATGAGATCAGGAGTGAGAGGGAGAGAAGGAGATAAAAACTAGTGAAAAAATTAAGGATAGGATGAGAACAGGAAGTTTCAGTATAGTTCTACACCAGAGAGACCAGAGAGAGTGTTTTCAAATACTGTGGTATGACACTGTAACTGTAAGAGGTTCTAAAACACCCAAAGACACACATACTAACACACACACTATCTCTACACAACAGATTTATAATCATGTTTCTATAGGTAAATCTGCAAACACCATATTTTATCATTGTACAATACAGTACGTATTCTTCATATTTAGCTCCTTTATTAGTCTATCAGTCAGCAATTTCTGCTCCTATCATTTATGGCTGTAGAAAGAAACAAAAAGAATCACCGTCTGTTAGCATTGAGACACATTGAGCTAGCTCTCCACTGAGCTACGCAGAGCTACATTACCATTGAGCTACATTGAGCTATCTCTCCACTTTGCTGCACGAAGTGCCGTTAGCATCGAGCTACATTCAGCTAGCTCTCAGAGCTACGCAGACCCACATTAGCATAGTGAACACTAAGACTGCTAGCAACCCCACGACCCGCGTCGCTAAGCATTAGCACTGTACGTGAACCTTCTCTAAAGGACCCTCTTCACATGCAGGCCGAGTTATTGATCGTCCGGATCAATCACTTCTGCCAGTGAGCACACTTTAAGTGCGTGCGTCACACATGTACACGGGCATCAGGGGAGCTGTCACACTGCACTTACAATCAATTACCGAAATTAGCCCCTTAACCCCCCTCGCAGGTTCTCAGACCAGATTCATTAAGCCCAGAGATGACTGACAGGGCAGAAGGGAGGGCATCAGGAACCTGAGCAGCTGTTCTAGATGACATCGGGAGTGTGTGTGTGTGTGCATGTGTGTTGTGAGTATGTGCGCTGTGTGA
Organism: Osmerus mordax; assembly: GCF_038355195.1. Classification (NCBI taxonomy): domain Eukaryota; kingdom Metazoa; phylum Chordata; class Actinopteri; order Osmeriformes; family Osmeridae; genus Osmerus; species Osmerus mordax. The sequence continues at coordinate 12,482,144 of NC_090067.1, forward strand.
GAGTGTGTGTGTGTGTTGAACCTGTGCGCGCGCGTGTGTGTGTGTTTAACATGCAGCGGGAGATGATGTTCACCAGAGAAGACATCTGGTAGACAACCTCAACCATGGGGGTCTATAGGACACATCTGGACCGACACCTACAGGCCCACCTATAGAGCGGAGCATCACACAGCAAAAACAACAAAACAACAACAACAGCACAACAACGACAACAACACCCACCCACAAATAAACAAATACATTGAAACGCGTAAAAAAACGGGGTGTGGCTCTCCCATATTGGTTTCATTAGGGAAGTAAAACATTCAGTTTAGTGTTAAATATTTAATTTAAAAGGTTTGTGAATGGGGGATGGAGAAGCTATAATTTTATAAGAATTCAGACATTTATTGAACGCTGCAGCTACAACACAACCCAGATCTTTCTTCCAGACCCACGGTGGCCGTAAGAAAGCGCACTGTTTTTCACACGCTGCACGGAAAGCTTGCTGCAAAGGAATATTTCAAGACATTAAAAATGTATTGCTATTATTAGTGTAGTACAAGCTGTAAGTCAGGCAGCGGTAGTGGCTGTTGGAAGCCAGGGTCCCTCTGGACAAACACCTAAAGCTGTGTCAGCCAGCATAAAGACCTCCCACAGCAAAGGACTACATAGCGATACAATGCAATGTCCATAAAAAGTAACACCTCATAAGCTAAATACTGCACGAGTTAGCATTGTGCACTAAACCAATCAGCACACACATCAACTTCACAGTCAACCGCTCTTCAACTCCACATCTTCTGACAGTTTTTATATTCCCCTAGCTATCTCGCCATCTTGATAGCTTGTCAGGTTAGCAGGTAAGCAGCATGAAACTCATGGTAGAGGTGCTAGCTTGTCAGGTTAGCAGGTAAGCATAATGAAACTCATGGTACAGGTGCTAGCTTGTCAGGTTAGCAGGTAAGCATAATGAAACTCATGGTACAGGTGCTAGCTTGTCAGGTTAGCAGGTAAGCATAATGAAACTCATGGTACAGGTGCTAGCTTGTCAGGTTAGCAGGTAAGCATAATGAAACTCGTGGTAGAGGTGCTAGCTTGTCAGGTTAGCAGGTAAGCATAATGAAACTCATGGTACAGGTGGAGAGACGATGCCAGAGTTCATTCTGGGTTTGAAGGTGACACTGCTAAGTAGATAAAGAGCCCCAACTCAGTATCCAGGTCAGAAGAGAAGATTCCCTCAAGACCCTCCCTCATGGACCCCAGCATCTACACACACACTCACACACACACTCGCATGCACACACACATGCTCACGCACACACACATGTAGTACATACACATATCCACACATACACACACTCTCACACGTACACACATAAGCACTCTCATGTAAACACACACACATCCTCACATTCATACACACACTCACACTGGTCCTTCAGTTGGGAACTGACTGCAAGGTCACACTTCTCTGTGGATATGCCCGTGTCACGGACAAAATGTATTCTAATTTCAGCCAGGTTCACTCTAACCTGTATGGCGGTAATAAATCTTGTTTGGTGACAAAAATGTCCAATTAAAATAGGAATTGACACAAAAAGAGGGGAGGGGAAACACTACAAGAATGCCACTTCAAGGACAAAGTGTTTGGTATTAAATAGAATAAATGAGTGTGGGTTACAATAATCTAGAGCAATCAGATGGAAGGAAGAGATGGTTTCCCTCTGAGGAAAAACAGATTTAGAGATAGGGAGAAGATCTTGGAAGTTTACAGAAAAGGGAAAATATGCTGTGGGACGAACGTAAAATGGTGCACCAACAGGCAGAGCACGTTCATGCGTCTTTCAAAACACCACAGACGCAACGAGACATTTAAAATGTCATAATCAAAGTGAATGTTTCCTCCTTGAAAGCGACAGACAGACAGAGGCAGTGTTGGAGAGGGTAACTGGGTGACGACGTATCTTTGTGTCGTGTGAGAGCCCCTGGTCGGGTTTGTTACGGTACTTTGCTGCTACTGAGTGGGAAAAAACAAGGATATTAACGTTTCTAAGTACTGTACTGTGTCCTGCTGAGAGGTGGTTGCAACAGTAAACAAATCCGATAAAAAGGAACCTGTCAGAGCAGCCCTGATAACAAATGAAGTCGTCACGAAGAACCGACGGGGGAAAAAGTGCTTTTCCCCATTCACAGATCTCTCCATCAAGTCCCAGAGGATGAAGATTCCATTACTCCCACAATTAGCGATGTCAGCCCCCTCTATGAATTAAGTGGTCTGGTTTGGGTTCTGAAGCCAATTAGCTTGCTCTATCACTGTGATTTGTTGATTAATTATAGATATTTAGTTAGGAAAGAGGGCGTTAATTATTAATCAAAATTGAATTATGTTGTGTAATTAAGCACAAAAGTTAGATCCCCCACACACTCACTTACAGTACACACACAAACACACACACACTCCCACACACACACAAACACCCACACACTCCCACACACACACACACACCCACACAACCACCAGAGTCCCACCAGTTGCGTCACACTGAGAGAAAAGGATAGGCTATGCATATGTGACCTTGGTTTATGTGGAAAGGCGTTGAAAGCATTAACTAGGTGTTAATAAAGTCCTGGCTTGTGCTTGCTTTGTTGTCGGCAGGCTGTTATAAGTGCTCCATGTTTTCTCACACACAAACCCACAATCAATGGGGTCTTCGAAACCTTTTTTACTGATGCATCATCAGGGCATATTCATCACTTGTTTATGGCCCTGTTCTTGTGAAGTGAGGTAATGGTATTTATTGGCATTTATTGTTGACATGTTGAGTCCTTAAATGTTATTTACGAGGCCTGCCACTCTGCTGGCGTGAACGTCCTTGCTGTGATGATGTAGCAGATATCTGACTTTGCGACGAGTTCGGAGAAGAGTGTGGCACCTGGCAAGGTTGTGCTGCTCTGGCACGGTGAACCAGCCTGAACCGGTACAGACCGGTGTGAATCGGTTCCTCAGTACCACTCTCCATCGCACTCCAACGGCCCGTTTTATTCCTTTAAATAAAGCGAGTTGAACCGGCAGAAAAAACGTGCCTCACAAGCCACAAGGCTTGTCCCTCGGTTCCACACAGCGCCAGTTTACGTTACCACCCTCATTACTCTCCACAGTATTTGCTCAACATGCTGTATACACATGATGTTTATGGCTGAGATTTGTCTCAATGTATTCGTCTGAGGATACCTTGTGTCCTCGTGGGAGGTTTCTGTCTCTGGTCACTATCTCAGCGCCGCGAAGATGTGGAGAGTCTGATGAATGCCTCCTTTCATCCTCCAAGTGCGTGTGTGCATGTGGGGGTGGGAGGGTTGGACAGCGTAAATATTTAACTTGATCCTAAGTTAGGTAGGGATCCCACCCCCTGGATGGATTGATTGATGTCCACCTGAGTCCTAGTGCCAAAGACAATCTAGAAACTTCCATGAAGCCATTTCGCTTCAGCTGTGCATCTGTGAGTGGGAGTAGAGCTTAGGGCAGCTCGGGGTAGCTAACCTATTCATTAAGCAGACGTCTATATCCAGGGTGATATACTGAGGGGGGATTTGAACCTGGACCTCTTGATCGGCAGACAAATGCTCTAACCACTGAGTTCAACCCATCCCCAGTAACAACTTCAACACTTCGACTGTTTCAGTTATAACTGGGTTGTCGTTGATATTCTGCTCCTGTACAAACAGGACTTTTGTCGTAGTCCTGTATGTTGTAGTAGCATACTGTCTAGCTAGACTGCCTACCAACCCAGGGTCACACTAACATTCAGTATGACTGCTCATGTTGGTTGGCAGACAGGATGTCCTGGCATACATCTTTTTAAGAATCCACCTCTCCAACCCTGGAGACCACGTCTCAGCTGCAACACCTAGACAGCACGAGTCGTGCGCCGTAAACACGGGAGGACCACAGAGTTAAGAACCCGTATCTTCCTCCTGCGTCTCTGCGTTGCAGAGGCTTACATGGTCGAGAGGCCTTGTCTGTTCTTCTGCCTTGGTTGATGGCACAAGATTGATGGTACAAATGCGAAAGGCGAGAAATTGTTGTGATCGTTACAGTTGTGCAATTTCCTCGCGTCCTTAATCCGTTTCGCCGCGCATTTCTCACTTCTCGTTCTCCAAAGAGACTGTGACGAGATAAAGAGAGATAATCTCACTTATCACGATCACCATTAAACATCTGAGACCGAGATGGAAGGCTGAGATTAAAATGAGCCTGGCCCGGGGCAAGTGTGACATAGTCCCTCATGATCACATTTACATTTAGTCATTTAGCAGACGCTCTTATCCAGAGCGACTTACAGTAAGTACAGGGACATTCCCCCGAGGCAAGTAGGGTGAAGTGCCTTGCCCAAGGACACAACGTCAGTTGGCATGACCGGGAATCGAACTGGCAACCTTCAGATTACTAGCCCGATTCCCTCACCGCTCAGCCACCTGACTCCCATGATCACAGGTAAATCTGAGGGAGGATGGTGAGAGAGTGAGAGAGCTACTCACGGTGACGGGCGTTGCCATTCACGTACCTCAGGAGATGTGAGATCACAGGACGGTAACACCACACTTCTGAATTTCCTTAAATAAGAAAGAAATAGGAAAGCCTAAATCCAAACAATGATCCATTCATAAAATTAGCAAAAATTAAGTTATGATGTTTTCTACTTCTGTACTCGTTCCAGAATAACAATATCCTGTAGGCCTATTGTATGAGAAGAGAAGGGCTTGTCTGAAAGCTATATTTTGGCGGTAACACCAGCCTTCATGCAGTCTGACAGGGTAGGGTTAGTAACTGAAGTAATTTCATTTTCTCTGTGTCAGACAGACTCAATACTAGCACATGAGTTTAAAAGGGCTAAAAATACTCTTGGACCAGATCTGCAACCCTTGTTCCTTGTTCAAGCTTCTGAACGCCTCTGTACAAGATATCTCGCTCACAAAGACAATGCTCATATAAACCAATTACACACTGATCATGTCGGTATTGTCCCTTTCCTCATTAATTGTTCTAGAGGTTTCTAAAGGAAGAATGCAAAAATGGCCGCCTCTTTATTGGATACGGACTAAGCGTCATTTAACGGTGTCGTCAGATTGGGGGTATAATTTGAAAGAGTCTTCACCTTAACTCCTCACATAATCCATTTGTCCCTCTATAGAATTACGTTCAGAACACACAGATGACCGATTCACCAGACTTTTGTCTCTCATTGTGAAAGAAATCATGAGTCTTTTGAGATCTCTGGTTTCTCTCCATCTCTCCATTTCTATCAGACCTTTTCTCTCCTAGCGATTGTTAGGTAACACTGGACTGAAATTAAAATCTCATTTAGTACAAATGGCATAGTCGTCCTTTCACATTCACAGGGAACGTATTGGAGTCTTTATTACGCTAACATGAGAATTGCTAAATGATTATATTTGTGTGCACGCATGCACACAAACACATCCATCCGCCCACAAATGTACCAATACACACACACCAACATACACATGCTCCCTAATCCCATAACACCGTGGACCCTTGTGTGGGCGGGAGGTTATGATTTATGTTCTCACAACAAAATGGTTTCCAGAGACATAACACCTTGTGGCCAGTGCTACCAGCAGTGGAGGAAAACGAATCAATAAATAATCCTGATCAATAAATTATCCTGATCAATAAATAATCCACATTCTGAAGACAGGCTGCAGAACCAGTGAGATATCCACCTCCACAAATATAAACCTTCACCCTGTTTTACACACACACACACGCAAACACACATCGAGGTGCACACATACACATCGAGGCGCACACACGTGCACGCACACACACTCACCGAATGCATGCATTCGCACATTATATACATACAAATATACATAACACAAATCCCTAAAACAGTTGTAATGAAAATGAATAAATATATTTTTATGTATTTATTTTACGTATATCAGGTTGTGTAGGCTAGTCCTCTGGCAGGAGAGAAGTGCTGTGTTCTAGTACAGTAGCTGTGAGCAAGTCGCTGAAGAAACTCCATCTTCCTTTCACAGCTGGGTTCACCCCCTCTAATGATGTAAAAGAGCCGGCAACTACACCTCCACATACTACACGCCCTCACGAGGACACGGTCCGACCAAGGCCATCACCTTCGTCCAGGGGCGTTTGAACCTACAGGCCCCTCTCTGGCCCCCAGACTTGAATCTTACACTTGAATCCTAACCCAAACCCTGACCTCCTGACCCCAACCCTGACCTTAACCCCCTAACCCTAACCACACCTGGACTGACCATGGTGCCTGGTGTTGGCAGGTACAGAAGACTCCCAAAGGACTCTCTGGATCAGTGTGAGATGAGAACACAACCCAGCCAGCAAACCTCTCACCCTCCAATCATCGGACTCCCCGCAAGGCCTGCCGATGAAATATCAGTTCAATTCAACATAGCATAGAAATCGACTGAGGGAGGGAGGGAGGGAGGGAGGGAGGGAGGGAGGGAGGGAGGGAGGGAGGGAGGGAGGGAGGGAGGGAGGGAGGGAGGGAGGGAGGGAGGGAGGGAGGGAGGGAGGGAGGGAGGGAGGGAGGGAGGGAGGGAGAAGCTGCTTGGTGACACACTAGAGCGTCTAAAGGTCGCCAAATCAAATAGTCATAAAAACAAAAGCTCAAATCAAAAAACACTCCAGTCACAAACAATAATATACAAACAATAACATTAGTCAACCGAAGTTATCGATTTTACGAGTAGAGAGACTTAACCAATTTTGTCTCTGCTGCCTAAAATCCCGCAGTGTCCAAGCTTAGATTGAGAGTTATCCGGCTACCTTATCAATTTTCTTAGTGGTGTCAATTCCTCGTTCATAACTCATGCAAAGCTGTCACGGTGATTACACGATATAATTCATAACAGTAATTATCCGGTTTGTGAAAGGCCACAACAGAAGGCCACAATCTCGCTGAAACCGATTGTCTCCCTCTGCCTCTAGTTAGAGGCCAGGCGCTCGACGTCTGGTGTTATGTCAGTCTTCTGACAGCGCTTATTACCACAACCACTTCCCCACAGTGCTGCAAAGCTTTTAACAACGTCCGTAAGCACCGAGCTAGTTGATCCATCGCCTTCTCTCCACGCTGCAGTCTGCGGAGCCCAGAAGTGACTGCTGGAGAAACAGGAGAGAGGTCCTGACTGCAAACAAATTGATTTCATGACAAAACCCGAGGTGTCTGTATCGTGACCCGGGCCCGTCCCTGTCTGAGGCAGCGCCGCCGCACGTCAACAGGGAAGAGCAGAGGATCCATACGTCTGCTTCTCCTTTCGGCTGTTTCCACTTCTGTGGTCGATTCGACCGTTTTAAGTGTTTTTCTTGGGGTTAGGGTCACGGTTAAGGTTAACCGAATAATAAAAACCTGAACCTAATAAGGAAGTGTATATTTTTTTAATTTAGATTGTTCCAAACCTGATCGCTCTGACTACATTTTAAATGTCCTGACTAATGGACATCCATGTTTGTTGCAGTGTACTGTGTCTTGGTTAGGTTGACTAGGTTATCTCATACGAAGGTTGCTTTAGCATTCAGTCTACAGACAACCACAGAGCACCTCATAGCCCTCCAGTGTGACTTCATCAGACCGTCATTACTGGATGTGAACAGTTAAACGTATGTGACGAAGCTTGACATTACTGCGGTGTGGGTTGGTGTGCGGGGGGCTGGGGGTGGGTGGTGCTGGTGTGGGGGTTGGGGTGGTGTATCAGGTGCAGACGTCTGTCCTGGTATCGCAGCCGTTGCTCCTCCTGTCCCGCCACAGGGCGAGCTATTATTATGAACATCATTTGTCTGAGCGGCTCCCCGGTTCAGGCGCTATGAAGATGGCATGGTAATACACGACCGCGGGGGCATCTCTGGCCTGGTCCTCATCTGCCACAGTGTCCTCGTCAGCAGCGCACACACACACACACACACACACACACACACACACATAGTACACACATACTCACACTCACACACACTCGCACACACACATTCAGCACACACACGTGTATGCGGTACACACACACTCACACACACACACATCACAGACACACACATAGTACACACATACTCACACACACTCGCACACACACATTCAGCACACACACGTGTATGCGGTACACACACACTCACACACACACACATCACAGACACACACATAGTACACACATACTCACACACACTCGCACACACACATTCAGCACACACACGTGTATGCGGTACACACACACTCACACACACACACATCACAGACACACACATAGTACACACATACTCACACACACTCGCACACACACATTCAGCACACACACGTGTATGCGGTACACACACACTCACACACACACACATCACAGACACACATAGTACACACACACTCACACACACACACACACACACACACATAGTACACACATACTCACACACACACACATCACAGACACACATAGTACACACATACTCACTCACACACACACACTCACACACACACACATCACAGACACACATAGTACACACATACTCACACACACACACACACTCACACACACACACACACACACATCACAGACACACATAGTACACACACACTCACACACACACACACAGACACACACATCCGACAATCCCCACAAGGGACAGGAGGTGGCGATTTGTTTTCCTCCAGGTTCCTACTCTGTCTATTGTTGTTTGCACTAAAGGGGACAAATTCAATTCATTCTTATGACAAGAAAGCACTGATACAAGAGAATAAAGAGGAAGGGAGGGAGGGGAGGGGGGGAGGGTTGTGACTACCCATGAGGAAACAGACTAGAACAGCAAAAGGAAAAGAGAAAGAAAGTGAAAAGTTGCTGAATAGGAAGTTCCAGTGAAGAGGGAAACAGGATGGTTGAACGCCCGCTCGCCCAACTGCTCTTTAGGGAGACGTCCCCCAGCTGTAGCTCCTCCGTCGATGCAAGTTTCACTCCCGGATATACAAGTATGGAGTATGGACACAACCCTAGAATCCATTTGTTTACATTCTAAGTCCTTGTTACTGTGATTGGTCTGGCTGTACCTCACCATCAACCAAGCAGAACCCAAATATAACCACATTGAGCATTTCGCGTCCCTAACCAAAACGAATGCTGTAGAACAGATTGCTTATACACGGAAGTCACTTCCGAAAGATAAAGTGCAGAATGTAGTCTTTCAAAACCAGTAGGATAGGAGAGCATTCAGCAGAAATTAATTATCTGAGTCTCAGTCGAATGAAAACATTTTAAACCCATTTTAATATGTCTCCAAAGTAAATATGACTAAACACAGGGTGAGACTCAAAAAACATCTCTTCTGCAACAGAAATCCTTGTAATTCTCCTCCGGACTCCTCCCATTTCAACCGTCACATTAATAATCCTACGCTCATATTCAAATGTTCTGTCGAAAGCTAAAGAAAGATTGAGTGCTTCACCGTGGCGAGGCTAAGATTGAAGACTTGTCCCATTGACATTGTTAAAAGTTTATGAAAATATATGAATCCTGAAATGTCTGGGGCCGTTTGGCTCCAAACTCCCTCTTGGGTTCTGGAAGGAATCGCTCTTTTAATCAAAATGATTGAATACCTGCATGTACGATTCAGGGGTGTGAATAACACAAGTGTCTTGGGATCGATGCAGGAAAGGAGGTTGCTTCAAGACATAATATGCGCATGCATACAAAGAGCCCTTGTCACATTTCTGTCCCATAAACCGTGTAGACGGTATACGTGTGGCTGTTCGACTGCAAATTCACATTATTCAGATTGGAGAGTGAGTGGAGTCTCTGTCAAACAGAGACATATGGAGTCTCTTCTCCATGTTTAGCCTAACAGATGTTGGACGTTTTCCCAACCTGTGAGCCGCAGCAACATGAAGGTAAATCATAGGCTTGTTTAATGACACCTTCAGCCTCTGCATGCCTGTGCTGGTGGATGTTGGAAAGTTAGATGTGCCTGATGAATGGTTAGATAACACTAATGACATCCTAATTGGCTGTCTCGCTTGCGTGAAATATTTTGATATGGATTTTGATTGCTTTTGATATACCCATTGTTTTCAGGTTGAGATGGAAAGTGCATCTCACATCTCAGACTGCCTTTTACAAAAGGTAACAGATGGATGCAATGCTGAATCTGAATCGAATGGACGCAATCCAAATTTGACTTCTTGCGATAACTTAATCCAATCCAAATTCCCCACCAAAACTGGGGAAAACAGTTGAATCAAAACCAACTAACTGTGCAGTTTTAACGCATATTACAACATTCTGACACATCTCACATATCAACCACTATGGCACTTAAAAAAAAACAAAAAAAACAATGAAGTTTCCCCATGCAGAGAAGTTAATCTGAGCAAACTCAATAAAACTGATTTATAATTTAAAAAATAAATTATAAATAAAAAACAAACAAAGCAGCCATTTTGAAATGCAGTCCATGGCAGCCTGGGAGGAGAAGGCAAGATGGAGAGTGTCTACCAGGGAGCCAGAGAATGATTGAACGCCGCGGGGTTCCACCAGTCCTGCCGTCTGCTCCATCCACCCCATCCACTCCATCATGGCCACACGTACCTGGAAGGGAGTCTCTGGAGGATGGGGGTCACGACCCCTCGCACCTGTGCTTGTCTGAAGTGGGGGGGAGGAAACGGCGCACCTGCTAAATCAGGGCCACGCCACCACGCCGCTCCCCAGGGTCATCCTGTCTGTTGCGGCTCTGCTAGCACCTCATCCTACAGCCTGCGCTCGGTCCACTCAGCTCATTACCATGTGGTGATAGGACGCCGTCATGTACCGTGACATGGATGTTATAGGAGGTCATTTCTGAGTGTTGTGCAGGAGTTGGTGTTATTGTTCAGCAACTGCCCTGACCCCCAACTGACAACATCTATGCAAAGTACAGCAATATACATTCTAACAACACATAAAATACTACAGAAATGTACGTAGGATCAACATTATAGAAATACTACGGCATTGCAGTAACACTGTGTGTCTCAGGTTCTCTCCTCAACCTCTCCCCTCTCTCCTCTCCCCTCTCTCCTCAACCCTCTCTCCTCTCCCCTCTCCCCTCTCTCCTCTCCCCTCTCTCCTCTCCCCTCTCTCCTCAACCCTCTCCCCTCTCTCCTCTCCCCTCTCTCCTCAACCCTCTCTCCTCTCTCCTCTCTCCCCTCTCTCCCCAACCCTCTCCCCTCTCTCCTCTCCCCTCTCTCCTCAACCCTCTACCCTCTCTCCTCAACCCTCTCCCCTCTCTCCTCTCTCCTCTCTCCTCTCTCCTCTCCCCTCTCCCCTCTCTCCTCAACCCTCTCCACAAGGCACAGAGGAGGAAAGAGGCTCAGGGTGTCTCCAGAGCTGTACCTGCTGTCATATTACAAAAACATATTTTTAAGCTGCATGTGAAGCGATGGTAATTGAAGGAACATTGGCTGTGTTTTACTCGTGTGCCCACTCTCCTCTTCCCCCTGCCCCCATCACGGGCACGGTCTGCCTGATGAGTGGTAAATTGGACATGATCCCAAGTGAGAACAAGCTGACAGGATGTGAAGCTATTACAGGCCGTCAGTCCAGGCAGACAGGTAAATTACTCAGCTGTCAATCAGCCCATCAAATCAAAAGGAATTGTGGGACTGATCAATGAAAGGGGAAATGGAAGGGAGAGAAAAAAGCTTATCTGTAATCCCTGTTCCACTAGCATGGTAGCGTGAACACATCACATGCTAAATGCATTCCACTCGTTAACTCCTTCCCTACCTGTTCATTTGCATTTAATGGAATTCCGCCGTTCCAATTAGATGGACAAAGGACGGGGTAATTGCAGATTTAGAAAAAAAGAATATCACATGTAATCGTATGGATCAAAAACACAATTAAAACTCAATTTTAACCTGTTAAATCCCGCTTTTAATACTTAAAATCAAATAATGGTCTGCATCAAGGGTCGTTCGACGACAGACGAATGGAAACACCTCTTTCGGCCAACAGTAAATTAATCGCGCCAATTATTCACATCGGAGACTTGTCTAATGCAGAGCTGAAACCCAGGCACTCAAATCCCCTCGTTTGTAATTGGCTGTCTACTTGAATAATTGATTGGAACAAATGTGAAATGGATGAGAGGGTCTAAGTGTTCTCCATCACTCTCGCTCTCTGGTTCACTGGCTTCGCCGAGCACGGACGGCCCTGCGTTGAGTTCACTGATCTTTATACCATGTGATCAGCCAGGAAGGGAAAGGGCTACGATCGCAATGACACCACCATGTGACTTAACTATCAGGGGAGATTCTGAGGGAAGAACTTGTTTTCTGCTGGCGTTTTTGAGTACACAGGCAAGGCAGTGACTGGCAGAGGAACCGTGGCTACGTGGAGAATTGCTAAACAAGGACAGAGCCTTTTTCAGGGTGTGTTTTATTCATGGTTTGTGTTTTGGGATGTTGTCACCGCGGCGTGCTGTATTGTACATCTCTGTCTGTGAAACTCACTGGATGGGCTGAAGACAACAAGCTGAACCAGGATTCGCATCGTCAGTTCATGGTTAATTGAACTGATGTTGAGGGCATCATGTTCTCTAACTGTTTGCACGTTTGTGTGTATGTGTGGAGACATGTTTGCATGTGTGCACACACACACACACACACACACACACTGTGCACCCTCACACACACACCTGACTCTCTCACACAACCCCTGAGTCATACGATTGACTCTCTGAGCTTTGTTCCTGCAAGGGAAAATAATTCCCTTTAAAATTCATGAGCGGCAAATTTAATGTTTTCTTTGCTACAGGCAAAAAAAACACAAAAAAAAAACAATTAATGTAGAGCATGGCCTAAGGTCTACTAAAATCAATAGTCCCTGATGGTATTGTAAGCCTATTGTCCAAGTTGTGCCATTGACCTGTGACCTTTCCCTGCAATAGACACCCAGAGAGGGGATTACTGATCTCTGCTTGTGCAAATGCAGACAGATCACCGTGCATATTTAAACAGCCTGCAAGGGCTGTAGCAGTCAGAGCGGTCTGCCTCCCTCTAAGAGGAATCGATGTGTGCAAGCTGATTACGGGACTGTTGTTAATAGTTTCAGGCCATGATGGCGTTAATCTATACAGTCTGGAGAATGTCGAAAATTAGAAGTTATTGTCAGGGTGGATGCATTTGCATGTAAATACACACGTAGCTACGCCCCCCAGACACGTAGCTACGCCCCCGGACATGTAGCCACACCCCCCGGACCTGCCCGTGCACATTGTGTACAGTTCAGATGTCCTGTGTTCCGCGGTAGATAGACACCCACTGTAAACACACACACCTGCTGTAATTCCTCCCACACTTAACATCTGCACACGCCAATACACACATCTGCCTCGCTGTCAGGTGAACGCACAGATGAAGCCACACGATCACACGCACACACACGGCCACACACACACGGCCACACACACACACACGGACACACACGGCAACCTCCCAGAGAACAGACTGCTGATTGGAGGCGGGTGTGTTATGAGAGCTCTTGGAGAGTGGAGTCGCAGCTGAGAGAACCAGGACAGCTGCTCCTGCAACCTTCGCCCACAGGCTAACAGGTGTCCCACCCACACCCAAAACTGTGCCCTGACAACAACAACAAATAAACACAAACAACACTGTTGTTGTTGTTGCTGTTCACTGTCAATCCACTGCCGAGGTGTCCTCTTGGTTTGCCAGGAGGGTTAACTGTGTGGGAGGGGGAGGGTTTGACACCTGCCTGCGTAGTGCTGGTGTGGTACAGATTATTGTGTGAGACTTGAAAACCCAGTGGTGACATTCTTGGGTCTGGCAGATGCCACTGACTACATCTCTTGACTCTCTATCAGTTCAGTCTGAAACATGCATCGGTTAAGACAAGAGGCTGCAAGCGGCGGGTTTGGTGCACAATCAATTGTGACAATCTGCACAATCCACATCATATCCTGAAGCAAAACTGATTTACTTCAAGGTAAGTTTCATCTGAATAAAAAAGGTTGAAAAAAAATCTACTTCTTCATTTACTGTGCTTCGCCTCTGTCGTCAGGCAGGAAACGAGATCCTGTCTCCATAAAACATGATGGGAATGAAAATGCAGGTGCCCAAATGATCCCCTTTCATGCTGAATAATTGCACCAGCCCGGCCCAGACCTCCCTCCCCTCTCCACCTCCCTCCCCGCCCCACCCAGCTTGCAAATCCTCCCCACAAGGCTTTGCAGCCGCAGCGCCCCATCCACCTGCCAGAGGCTAAACGCTACTCCATCCATCACAGAACCACTTGACAAATACATTCCATAATAGAAGTTTATTTTTTATGGGAGGCTGAATCAGAGGCCTTCCCATGCATACAAAAACGTGTCAAAGTTATTTATGAGAGCTGCTGAGAAGCACAATATGTCATATCAAACTCCTATTTTCTCTTTCCTACCCCGGCGCCTGGCTGTCAATAGCGCTGCGGCTATCAATAATGTGGAACACCGGCGGAGATAAAGCCCTCTGGAGCTGCAGGTCAGACTCGGGAACGTCCTCTCACACAGCTGCAGGTCAGACACACACACACACACACCTCTGTGACACACACACCTCTCCAGGACACACACACACCTCTGTGACACACACACCTCTCCAGGACACACACACACCTCTTTGACACACACACCTCTCCAGGACACACACACACCTCTGTGACACACACACCTCTCCAGGACACACACACACTTCTGCGACACACACACGGCAAGACACATACACACCTCTGCAAGACACACACATGTTGGCAATCCACAATACACACACACACATACAGTACAAACACTTTTGCAAACAAACACACATATACAGAGACGTTTGTAGAAACACTACACACACATGAAATGATAAACACAGACACACACATTTTCAGTGTCGTGTCACACGCTCACAAGAACAGCCCCTCCAACACTCTAACGTCACTCCCCCCGCCACACACACACACACAGACGCAAACACTCACTTGTAAAGACTTCTTGCTGACGTGAAGACAGAGAAGAACAGAAGCGAAGACAAACACTGTGTTAGACTCACAGGAGCAGTGTCAAAGTGACGCCGAAAACAGACTCGCTTTTTATTTATACACAGAAGAAACACCTGTGAAAGGTAGAAAAACATATGACAAGCTTATTTGTTAGAAGATGTTTGTTGTGATAAGTTAATTTTAAGACATTGTCGATGGGGAAGTACTAGGGCTTTGTTATTGCACATGCTTTAGGTGCAACAATCACAACATTTCTTCTCACCTTCAACTTCCACTGCCTCCTTCAACCTATTGACATTACATTTACATTTAATCATTTAGCAGACGCTCTTATCCAGAGCGACTTACAGTAAGTACAGGGACATTCCCCAAAGGCAAGTAGGGTGAAGTGCCTTGCCCAAGGACACAACATCAGTTGGCATGACCGGGAATCGAACTGGCAACCTTCGGATTACTAGCCCGATTCCCTCACCGCTCAGCCACCTGACTCCCGACACCTCAGCAAGCTATCACGCGACAGACTGGGTAACTGGAATTGATGTTCAAGTTTGTCAATGGACCCAAGAAGTCAATGAATTGCACTTCCTAGCAAATCCTATAGTTCCAGCAACTACATTAAAATGTGTGATGGATTCTGTTGGCAGAACTCAGGGTCCTATCTTACTTCCAATACTGTTTCATGGGCATGAATATTTAGTTCAAGCGACAGTATAATGTTAGGGTGAGAGAAGAGGGTTTGCAATGGAATTCAATGGCAATGATACGCCGATCTGTCTCAAGATGTCTGAATCTTGACACTTATTCAATTTTGAATACGTGTTACGATCCAACTTTGAGTTAAGCAAAGTTTTCATTAGCAAGGATGACATCTACAGCATGGTAAAAAAGAGGGGTAAAAAAACGTCTGTTTACAAAATACTAAATTCAGTGTTGCTTCTCCATTTAGGATAAAGCGCTCTCTCTTTCATCAAGACTCAGATTAAGGCACAATGTTTCCTGACATGAAACGGTGATCTGGTCTGGAATAAAAAGCTACGGTACTGGTCATGTTGCAGGAGGGATTCGAGGTAACACATGGGCCCGGACCTCATGCATCTGCCACTGGGAAGACAAACCGTCAGCTGTGGAGGTGTCCTAATTGTGGACGGATGTTTGATTCACAGCGCTCCTGTGAGGAGGGAAGGAGATGCTGGCTCCTCTCCCTGACGATGGCTGAGGCCTGTCATTCAGCTTGACAGACGTGTCCTTTCAGGGAAAGAAATTGTACAAAATTAGGTCCCCAGATAACGCCGCCAAACCAATCAGAAATGGACAAAAATGAGCTGCTTCAACTTGAGAGCTGCCAATCACTGTGACTGACAAGCTAGCCAGTGGACTCAGAGAGAGAGAGAGAGAGGGAGTGAGAGAGCGAGCGAGAGAGAGAGAGAGAGAGAGAGAGAGAGAGAGAGAGAGAGAGAGAGAGAGAGAGAGAGAGAGAGAGAGAGAGGAGGGAGGGAGGGAGGGAGGGAGGGAGGGAGGGAGGGAGGGAGGGAGGGAGGGAGGGAGGGAGGGAGGGAGGGAGGGAGGGAGGGAGGGAGGGAGGGAGGGAGGGAGGGAGAGATAAAGAGTGGGAGACATAGAAGGAGACAGAGTGACAGAAACTGAGAAAGTAGACAGATTATTTCTGTTCACTTCTCAACTGGTAATTAACTGCTAATCAACATGATTGATCAATTAAAACAAAAGAGTATGTAAGAATAAACCCATTAGCAAACAGGAGAATAGGAGTTTGAATTGTGATTCAAACAGAAACTGTTCCAAAACACAAGAGTGATGTGAAAGACATCACGACCAAGAAAATATCCCACGGTCACAAAAACGTAATCATTTAATGATATTCCTCAAACATCTCTCCAAAGGCTGATATTTTCTCCTTCTTGTCCACCCTGCTGTTTTCAGCAATCTCACTTCTCCCAGTGCATGCTGGGAAACAGCTGGAGTCAGGTGACCCTTGGCTTGTTTCCGTGGCGATGAGGTCCTGGTGGTAAATGATATATCAGTGAGCACGCTCAGTTCCTTTCTCTCTGCTATCACATTAAAACATGTCTGACTCAGAACATTTGACAAAGGGGAAATGTCTTTTGAATTCCTTTAAAACAGGCTGTGAAATATATTTTGGGAAGACTGAGTGTCAATGAAGCAAGGTGAAAAAGAAGAGGTTTCATTATAAAATACATGTATAAAAGCTACTGTATACAGATAGATATATATATAGATAGAAAGATAGATGCACACACACACATACTCACACACCACACACACATACCTAAACACAAGGCGTAATTTTATTATGCTCTGCCAAAGCTCAAGATTTGCCAGTGCGGACCACAGGAGATGCTAGCAGAGCCTCTGGGCTGCTAGCACAGCCTCTGAGCTGCTAGCAGAGCCTCTGAGCTGCTAGCAGAGCCTCTGGGCTGCTAGCACAGCCTCTGGGCTGCTAGCAGAGCCTCTGGGCTGCTAGCAGAGCCTCTGGGCTGCTAGCAGAGCCTCTGGGCTGCTAGCAGAGCCTCTGGGCTGCTAGCAGAGCGTCTGGGCTGCTAGCAGAGCGTCTGGGCTGCTAGCAGAGCCTCTGGGCTGCTAGCAGAGCCTCTGAGCTGCTAGCAGAGCCTCTGAGCTGCTAGCAGAGCCTCTGGGCTGCTAGCAGAGCCTCTGGGCTGCTAGCAGAGCCTCTGAGCTGCTAGCAGAGCCTCTGAGCTGCTAGCAGAGCCTCTGGGCTGCTAGCAGAGCCTCTGAGCTGCTAGCAGAGCCTCTGAGCTGCTAGCAGAGCCTCTGGGCTGCTAGCAGAGCCTCTGAGCTGGGCTCTGAGTGAACGTGTAGCTTCAAGCTGACAGCTGCAGAGGTCCTTGTCAGTGTTATGTTAAACAGGCTGATGGCTGATCTGATGGCTCATCTATCTTGTTTCCTAACCTTCCAAAAAATATATATATATACGCCCCTCCTGCATGGGTGTCAGGTCCACACACCTGCCCCCCCCCCCCTCTCAGTGTTTCCACTTTCCCTCTAACACACCCACAGATTGAACTGGTTGTGTGTGTGTGTGTGTGTGTGTGTTTGTGTGTGTGTGTGTGTGTGTGTGTGTGTGTGTGTATGTGTGGAGTGGGAAGGGTGGGGGTCATTTCATCTTACAAGTGTTACTACTCTGCAAATAAATCACAAAATCTTCAACAATATTGGAGCCATCCGATTACCCTCAGTGATCTGAAAGACTCACGGACACACACCGAACACGCACACACGTGCACCGCACACACGCACGCCACACACACACACCACACATGCGCTCGCACACCGCACACACGCGCAATATCTAGAGCAAGGCCTTCAGACATGCCCCGGACATCCCCCTACCTCTCCCCTTCCTCTCCTTCTTCCTAACAGGTGTCAGGAGCCATTTCATGCTCCACGTACAAGTGTGAAGAAACCACACCCTTCCCAGCGCTAATTTGCTCCCCTTCACTGTAATCTCCTCCAGAGTGGCTTTCCTGCTGTTTTAATGAGGCTACAGGGACCCTGGCGGTGACAGAGACCCCCAGAGTGCAGTGTGTGGTTGATGCCTCTCCTCTCCTCACCGGATAGCTCCTCCTGCATGGTGTCGCAAGCGGCTGTCACGGAAAACCAGAGCGAGTGAGATGGTGAGAACGCCACGCGGTGATAGATGCGGGATGGCGGTTCCACTCCCTCGGAGGTCCCCCCTCTCGCCTCGGCGAGGCTGATCGGATCGTCTGCTCGCCCGAGAACCAGTTCGGTCTTCCTTGCGGGTGTCAGAGGAAATGCTCGAGCTTGAGGATCGTTTCTCGGAGATGTTTGTTCAACAAGGAAGGCCGGGTTTGGAAGTCTGCCCCGACTGTACACTGGGTTTAGAGACGGTGTGTTGATTGCCGTTTATAATTGGCAGGCTTTGTTGCTATGGTGCCCACACTCTGAAAACACAGATGCGGAAACACAGACGGACACTCGCCACCTGGTTAAAACATCTCTGAAAAGCTTTCGCTCCAAACCTGGCAACCCGAGGCTTGAACATCTTTGTTTTCCACAAAAACGATTAAATCAAAACCAGCATGCCTGGAACACCTGCATGTCAGTCAATCCCCTACTCAAAGTATTTCAAGGTTTGTGATATCATCAAAATAGCCAGCGGGTGATTCCTCATATGTCTTACTGTAAAGAAAAGAAATGCAGACAAGATAAACACGCCACTCAAATGATTTGTTTATCTGCTTGCAGTGCATGCTGGGGCAGGTGTGTGTGGATGGGCAAGAGTAGTGTGTGTTGGGGCAGGTGTGTGTGGATGGGAGAGAGAGTAGTGTGTGTTGGGGCAGGTGTGTGTGGATGGGCGAGAGACAGAAGCAGGTTCTAGGTTGGCTGGATCACCAATCCAGATCGTTTTTCTGTCCTGAAGAGAAAGAAAAGTTCAAATAAAGTGTCAAAAAAAAGTTCCTCTGACATCTGGATTTGGCAGTGACGACATAAAAAATGTATCACAATTATATTACAGGAATAAAGCGTTTAAAAATGCATTTTGCTGTTAAAAGTTATTCTGACATGATTTGCATAAAACGGCAGACGGTCTTAAAGTATAATTACTACCAAGATTTAAAAAAAACAATTAACACCCAGGTGATTTTCAATTACAAGCACAAAGGTGCTTCAATAGGTGTATATGTGTGTGCCTGCCTGTCTGCCTATATCTGTGCCCACGTGCATGTGTTTGTGTGTGTGTGTGTATACTATGTGTGAACACCCATCAGAATGCCCTGACTCCACAAGATAATGAAGACAATGGATCTTTAGCATCTAGCAATCTTTGGGGCGTCAGGTGGCTGAGCGGTGAGGGAAGCGGGCTAGTAATCTGAAGGTTGCCAGTTCGATTCCAGGCCGTGCCAAATGACATTGTGTCCTTGGGCAAGGCACTTCACCCTACTTGCCTCGGGGAGAATGTCCCTGTACTTACTGTAAGTCGCTCTGGATAAGAGCGTCTGCTAAATGACTAAATGTTTAGGCCAATTTCAAACCAGATCCTTCCAGCACACAGTTTCAGGTTTCCAACCAAACAGTCATTCTGAAACTAATTTCCCGTCGTCTAATGTCACATGACAAAAAAACAAACGTTTGGCCAAGGAGGAGCCCTAAACGTTAATGTACCTTGGTAGAGACGTCTTCCTCTCCTGCCTGGCGGAACAACACACACAGCGCTCCGTCTGCCAGGCGCCTGGCTTAGCTGCTACCGATTTTTTCTCTCTAAATAAACGTAAAAAAAAAAAAAGGCTTTTTCGGTAACTTAATAGGGCTTGATAAATCACTCAGAGCCGTAGCCTGCGTCATTAAATTTCACGTTAGCTGCGTGAGGTATGAAAACAAGCCCAGTGGTGTGGGGATGGCAAGCATTAACCAGCCCTGGCAGAGAGGCAGGGGGCAGAGCAAACAAGAGAAGCAGGCTTGGAGCTTCCTGGCAGAACCCTGGAAGTCTGAGAGAGCTTTCCTTTTTAACAGCGTGGCGACGGCTGCCTTTTAACAAAAAACAAAAAACATTTATTTAAACAATCTGTATTGATTCCTTCTCGTACGGCATCATTATCATCCTGCCATGTCCTTGGAACAGACAGATTTCAGTTTAGCTTCCTTCAAGGTTTTTAACCGCCCCACACCTGGTTTGAAACAGTATTGTGTATTGGTCAGCTGGGGGGTGGGGGTTGTGCTCCCTCCCCTCCCCTCCTCCTGTCCTCTCCTGCCCTCCTCATCTTCGCCCTTCGTCTCTCCTCCCCTTCCTCTCCTCCCTCCTCCTGTTCCCACCTCCATTTCTCCCCTCCTCCCTCCCTCCCCTCCTCCCCTGGCTCCTGAATCTTCAAGTCTCTGACATAAGGCTGGCCAAATCTTCCCTCACCAGTAATCACGCACGACAACGACCCTCAGTCGCTTTCATGTGATAATCCCCTCTGCCTGTTGGAAAGAACAAAACGTCTGCTGGTGAATGGGCCGCATCAACTGTTCCCCCGTTTGTCTTACATTTACATTTAGTCATTTAGCAGACGCTCTTATCCAGAGCGACTTACAGTAATTACAGGGACATTCCCCCGAGGCAAGTAGGGTGAAGTGCCTTGCCCAAGGACACAACGTCAGTTGGCATGACCGGGAATCGAACTGGCAACCTTTGGATTACTAGTCCGATTCCCTCACCGCTCAGCCCCTTGTCCCTTGTCTGGCGTTTTGTGTTCGCTTGCATCAGAGCCTCCATCGTCCTGCAACATGGAGTCAAGCTGCAGGGAGCGTCACTCTCGTTCAGCTCGCTCTCTCCGGCTGTTCGGGTTTGTGCGACTCTCAAACGGATCCAAATGAGCTCCGATGCCCTCAGTGTCGACGTGTTGTGCCATTTGCCGTTTGCCTCATTCATAACTCATGACGCTCCTCGCAAAAACGGCACGGCCTTTTTTACCAAACGTAATGAAACGTGATCGCTAAAAGGAATTACGGAGTTGGCTGTCGTTTCAATGTCAATGTTTAAAATATGTGTAAGCCGCTAGAAAAGGAAATGAAAGGAGAAAATAAAATCAGCGTTTACAGGCCTTGATCTCATGTCAAACCAAAAATCGTTTTGAAGTCGCTTTTCACACAGTTAAGTGGATACTTGTTTCCAAACATTCATCAATAAACTGCAGTTAGATCTAAATGTGCAAGTCACATACTTGGTTTTATTTGACAGGCTGTGCTCATTTTAAATTTAAAGCTATTAATCAAAGCAAACTTTTGCTTAAAACTATACAGTATACAAACTCACCCATGGCTTCCAAAGAAAAAACAACTATCCTGTATCCTAAACTGTCACACTCACTGTCACACTAATACATCCGTACATGCACACACACACGCACACACACAGAGGATCTGAATAAGGAATACCGGCAGCTCAAGCCACAGAAAAAAACTGGTGGAGATCTTGTGTATGCAAAAAAGTGAAGTGGTGACCAATGAACTGTGAAGGATTCCTGGCAGCTTCCTGAATGAGCTCTCATTTCTTATCTGGTTACTAAAGACAGTTATTAAATCGCTGAGCTGAGTTTGATGTCTGTGAGTGGCAGTTGGCCGTCCTGCATACCAGAGCTTGCTTAGAGTGAACAAGAAGAGAGGAACCCTTTTTCTTGCATCTCAGGAACAACCTGTTTTGACTCTGTGAGGGGGCCGTTTAGGAAATAATTCAGACTGTCCTTACACGAACACATGGAACACATTCACATGTGACGTGTTCACACACCCATTCATTCTGCTAAAAACTCACATCCACATAATGTGAAATGTTCGCATCGACACATGAGACACATTCACATTCACATGTGAAATGTTCACACACGCCTTCATACTACTGAACACTTACATACACATACATATGACATGCTATCACAGACGCATGTGAAGCACATTCACACACTCATCTATGAAACTCTTATAAGGATGCGTAAGAAGCTTAGAGAATGTAATAGTGTGAGATTATTTTCACTTCATACGGAAGGCATTTCAGTACATGGTGGCGACACGTGGTGTCGCTTACAAACTGTCTCTGTGTGAACGGCTCAGTAATGTTCCAGGAGAGCTTGAGGAACCGTTAACAACGACACGTGGACAAGATATGGACGTGTGCTCCTCACAAAGCTGTACAACTGTGCTGCCCAAAAGCAGACGCGCGGTATTCACCGTGCTTTAGAAGACGGAAAATTGGACTTTAATTGTAAAGTTTCATAATTGCTTTTTTTTTTCTTCCTGTGGTTAACTTCCAGGCACCAAGACAGAGACGCGTGGTGACGCTGTTAGCAGGAAGAAAAGCACGCATTCTTCCCAAGCTCTTTAGTGAGAAATGTCTTTACAAACAACTTCAGGGCGCCACCGAATCACAGCCATCATTTAAAAGCTGCACCTTCGCAGCTTTGTAACTCCGACATCAATCTTGTCCAATTAGCGTGACTGATATTACAGGAAGTAGCCCACATTAGGCCTTGTGGAAGCAGAACACAGAGTGGTAAGTATTAGACGAATAATAATTATGCTTCTGCATACAATGCCTCAAAGCAGTGCAATTAAACATTGCAAATGGCCAACTGGGAGCAGTCTAATAATATGTCATTCTCATAAAGCTTCTTGAACACTTTCTACAGGTAGGTTTTCTCAACACCAAGACTTCAAGCACATCATTTCCTCTGCATTCTGAAGGAAGAGCGAAAGAAATGTGTGAAATCAAAAGCAATGACACTGGAGCCGCATCTTGAACATAAGGATTCTAAATATTGTGATGAGCAAGTTTGTAAGGGAGGCCTGGTCATTTGTTATGCACGCTGGCTTCGGTGAAGTTGTCTTGCCATAAGAGCAGTAAACACTTTAAACTGAACATTGGTGCACATGCTCACTACAGAGACCAGCCAAGCTCATGCAAACGGATAGTAAAACACATAAAAATACAACTTTTTTGAATATTATTATTCATTAAAACAGTACAACACACAACTTATTGTTTTCTACTAATTCATTAAAACCTTTAAAAATATTTATTATACTTAATAACACCATTTCTTCCATGTATTTCATATTCATCATGGCCCACTAGTGACCAGAGATGACTGCTTGTTCCTGGGAGTACAGGGGGAGGGGGCCTCCATCCGAGGCTAATGATCCAGAAGATGGCCTTTGTTTGCCTGTGGCCCAGATCAATAACCTGACGGTTCAGAAGAAAGAGGATAAACGTGGTCACGACCTCCCAAACCTACGGGGAGAGGGGGGGGGAGTCACGGAGGAAGCGCTTTCAACACGTTGCTTTTCAACTCCACAGCTAAAAGACTGCATTTCACACCCTGTCAACCATTCCTACAGTTTGTGGAAGCTGCTTGTAGAATATTTTTACATGTAACTAATGATATAATAGTTCTACTGAATAGATTGTTACAAGGAGAGACTAAAGACAACATTGTTCGTTCTCGGTTGTTCCATGTACTATGCTGCTTCTACAGACATAAGCTGTAAAAATGTATACTTCATTGTATCTTTGATGCTGGCCTTATTGGGTCTGT
Source organism: Osmerus mordax (assembly GCF_038355195.1). Classification (NCBI taxonomy): domain Eukaryota; kingdom Metazoa; phylum Chordata; class Actinopteri; order Osmeriformes; family Osmeridae; genus Osmerus; species Osmerus mordax. The sequence continues at coordinate 12,506,266 of NC_090067.1, forward strand.
TATTATTTACAAGCTCTTTGACCAACACAAGTTTACAACATCCAGTTACCGTGACTTGTTTACAACAGTTAGGTTTAATGCATTTGTCTCATAAAACACACAAGCAGTAAAAGTTACAGTGCATTTATCGTCTCCTCCCAAACCAGAATTCAACCTTGTCACACAGTCATCGCATGTGAATGGACTCTTAAGCATGTTTAGATGGACAACTCGTGATAAAGAAATTGGAAAAACTATATTTTTGCGCATCGGTCTTTCTTTGATGGCTGATGGTTGAAATAATTAAAAGTAAATTATATGTATTTTCTTTCCCTTTCGTTTAGAGGGAATGTAGTAAAAAAGAAAAATGCTTCCATAAAAAATAATTATTTTTATCTGTTAAGTCTACAGTAGCAAAAAATCATGATGTGACAATAGTTTTCATTTGTAAAATCTGAGGTTTGAGGATGTGAGGTTAACTTTTAAATAACTTTTGGAAAAAAGGAAACTGCTCTTTCGTCACTAGCATGTCAACCATCTGCACACCAGAAATCACCTGTCGACCCAACCTCGCCTCGATGGGTTTCAGATTCTACACATCACATGAACCTACATCCATCAACCCAAAATCCTCCCCCTTGCAAAAAAGACAACTGTCATCACTATTTTATCTTTCAGAGAGAAAGAAACTATCAACCGTCAGCAATATTGACGATCCAGGGGAATGAATATCACTGTATTTCTCTGCTAATCAGAATTACCGTTTCCTATCATTTGGGGAGTTCTCCGTGCAGGGAAGCTTGTCCTTTCATCCCAGGTGGAGGGTTAATTTGAAACGAGCGATGTGAATTAAAAGCTGCCTCGCGTCCGCCTGCCAATCAATCTGCGGCTCGTTCAGAAAGTCATCGTGCCCAGCAGCTGACAAGAGAGAGCCTATTTGATCTGGGAGTTTCAAAGAGGAAGTCTTGGAAGGCCATCAGAAATCATTTGCTTATCCAGCTAGGAGTCATTCTGACAGCAGGCAATCATGTGCAGGTTCATGTATTATCTGTCCTGCTAATCTTTTTATTTATTTTATGTTATCATTACTATAAGAACAAACTTTGATTCGAGGTTTGAACTGCTTTATTGGATTTGAAAACTTGAAACTACTGTATAGTTCTTCTCTCCAGGTAAGTGAGATTGTGTTGAGATGGCCGTTCATGATGGATTCACTTCAAACGAACGTTGGAACTCTGCTGAGTAACGTTTTTATTTTGTTCCAACAATGTTTCAGAAAGTTGAATGTATGGTTGAAGCTTTCAGATACCAAAACTCTTTGCATAAAACTGGCCCTGTACAGTATCTCACTTTTACTGACAACCAGTGGTCCAGTAGTGACGTTTTCAATACAAAGTTTTTTGGTGTGTGGTGAGAAGTCAATACTGCAGATGTATTTTTATTTGTGTATTATTGCCTGTTTTGAGAATCACCCGTCACCACCAGATGACCAGAATCAGTTTCCCTCCGATTCCGACTTTCATCACAGGCTTATCTCCACTTTAATCAAGTATAATGTGAAAAAAAACAAAGGGGCCCAATCCACCTACTATCATTTATAACAACGAAACAAAACAAGTTTTGTCTTGTCTAACCCTAACCCTAAGAAAAAGTAAAAACAACATTTTCCTGAAAACAACCCCACTCTAACCCCCCTCCCTCCTGTTTCCAAAAGCATCCCTCTTCGTCTTGGCGCTGCGTTAAACAGACGTCTTAATTCAGAGGGAGTCGAAGGCGCTGGGATGAGGCTCCCCCTGCTCTGCAGTCGTGGGACCCGTGCTGCCAGTGATAAGGCTATCTCTCCTGGGATCTGAGCAGGGCAGTTTTGCCGCTTGCCTGACAAGGACTAGCTCTGAGTGAGTGCCCTGCACAGGGTGTAATTATGTCAGACGGCTGCCCCAACACGGGCCTCTGATTAATGGGAGGACTTGTCCAGAACCTGCCCCCCCCCCCCTCTCACGCTCGCTCCTCTCTCGCAACCCCCCTCCCCCCCGTCACCCCTATACCCCCCTCGTCCACCTCCACCCCTCCCCTCATCCCTACCCCCTGCCCACCCTATACATACACACACATGTACACACACACACTTTCAAGGCTCATATTGCACAAAGTGTGTGTGCTACCTGTGCACACAAGTCGACACAAATGCACACTCACTTGCAATCCTGACATGCAGTACTATTTACATTTACATTTACATTTAGTCATTTAGCAGACGCTCTTATCCAGAGTGACTTACAGTAAGTACAGGGACATTCCCCTGAGGCAAGTAGGGTGAAGTGCCTTGCCCAAGGACACAACATCAGTTGGCATGACCGGGAATCGAACTGGCAACCTTCGGATTACTAGCCCGATTCCCTCACCGCTCAGCCACCTGACTCCCTGTACTATAACCACATGGACGGTTTACAAATAGGACACTTATTCCCATTACACAGCTGTATGGACACTACACTTGCACACAGGAAACACATTATACATAGCAGGACTAAATGTATAAAACAAACATGGTAGAGCGACAGGAACAGAGATGTTATGAATGGCTGGCTCCTTTCATCTTTCCCGTAACAGTCAAGCCCCTCTGGCCTCTATCGCTCATGTGATTGGCCACGTTAGTTTCAGCTTAGCAACAATACAACACTTATCTAAGATCCTCCGGGGTTATGTTTCTGACAGCGGTGCTTTGGAGAGGCGACAGGGTGGTGGAGTTGTTGGTCCTCTATGAGAACCACCGCGACCACAACACCGATGCAAGGATGAATGAGCCTCTGTCAGAACTGCAACAGAGTTTGCAAACCTCTCACAGCAACATACATAGATGTACGTTTGGCTTTCACACATTTTCACTCTTTTTTTTTCATCCGCATCCTCTCTCACTTTATTTCTCTCTTTCTCACCAACACACACACACACTCTTTTACACACACACAAACACTTACACCACAGTAAAATGCTGATGATAGTCTCTCTTATTAGATGCCCCCCCCCCTCTCCACCCCTCCAGGCTACATCAGATTGGTAGGCTACAGAATAACAATGGACCAGGACCTGGAAACAATTATCTCAGCCAGCTAATCCAATAGAACATGGTAGCAGTGTTTAACACAACACCTTTCCAACTAGCCACAGGATATAAACCCATATACATCAGCTAGTTACGAACACTCGCTATATAATCATGGGAACTTACTATTTTTTCTTGACCGCGACAACTCTTTCAAATGCAGATTAGCATTATGCTAATGTTTCTAATTTGGAAAGCAACACATACCATAGGCTTATGTAGTATGGTGTAATTATGTGAGGGGAAGTTTGTATTTATGTTTTTTTAACCATCGCTATCCGTCGAAGAGAGAGAGACTGTGGTCCTGAAGGAGCAATGAGGAACAGTTGAAGTCCTCTGAGAACATTGGCACACAAACGTCTTAGATATGGAAATGCCATAATCGTAACACTCATAAAACATGTATTCAAGAGTCAGCCCTCGTCAAAATCATAAACGCGGATGCACTTAGAAATATTAATTGGGCTGGCTGAGCATGTCTGCTGACTTGACTGGCCCTCAAGACACACAGATGAGAATAAATGTCTTGAAAATAATGATAACAATAACAAACCAAAATACAAAAAAGTTATAAAAAAGATATACAAAAGCTTCTTTTAAATTGGTATGTACCCTCCATAGTTTGAATGGAAATAGAAAAAACTAATTACCGGGCTGTTGAATTTCAAAATGTTCCTGGAAGACATTCATGTGTGACACATCTGATGATGGGGACTTTGCTTGTGTTCTCTGGGCTGTGGCGGGCAGGTCAACAGTTAAGTTTCACCATCACATCTACAATTAAGTTTTACGGGCACAACTGTGAAACTGAATTTGAGTTTTAGTTTCACAAGATAAAGGATTTTGGCAGTACAGTGTATCCCCAAGTATAGTCTATTGTAGGCCTATGTGTTTTTGTACTGTTATACTTGACACAATATGTATGCGGCACATTTTAATGAATAATTAACGTTAAAGTATTTTGTGTTGACAGAAACAGATTGGATATACGAGAGGATGGAGGGTACAATGTACAGTGAAACAGTACCTTCAGTCTTTGTAAATCTGGTCATACTGTTGGAAGATGTTTAATAAAGGCTACTCTAGCTTACACCGCCATGACAGCATACACCCTTGTTTGTCATTGTTTGACGATCGAACTATGAATCTTTTTGAGATCTGAAATTACGATATCTGTTAATACGACCCCAAATCAGATTGTTTGCCAGAGAACTGAAAGGCTCAACTGACAAAAAAAACACGCAGTGTTTCGTTTCCTGTTCACGTCATCATCACGTTCCTTTTCTCCTGCCTCCGAACGAGGCTTGCTGGTTAACAAATGGCCTCCCATCTCCCAAATCAAAACAATATCATTCCACCTCGGTTGATTTAATTGCCGAGATGGACCTGTAAATGAGATTTAAATGAATGCGTGCAAATTACCAAGGACACCCGTCACGTGACGGCGCTCTGTCTGGTGCGCATGCTAAATATTCTGGCCTTCCATCGCCTCGGGAGCACAACAGAAGCCTAGAGTACCAGCTGAGCTCTCTGCTCAAAGCCCTGGGCAACTAAGATGTTAATTGGGCTTCTAATATGCTATTTTGCTTGCCACGATCTGTAAATATCACTTAGCATCAACGTAAGAACAATTGCGCTTTCGTGACCAAACGATCACGTCCGTAGAAGCCCTATGGGGTTCCGCTGCCACCGCTGTGCTCGGTGTAAATGATGAAAAGTAACGGATCGTGATAGCAGCGTGTCAAACGGAAATGCAGCGCTCACAGAGACCGAGGCTGGTGTTTCCTTGGAACAGAACAAGGAAGCTAATTGCTGTATATCTTGCTTATTGGCCTAATGTTGCCAATGTAAAAATATTACCACAGAACCTTATTTCTTGTATGAGGCTGATGGCTTGTTACTGTGGTGCAAGTGTTTCAGATTTGTGTCTTTTTTTTTTTTTTGTTTTTTTTTTTTTTTTCAATGGGTTCAAATGTTAATGTGAAATCTGTAGGCCTATGTCAAGTTAAGGGAGTGGTTGAGTGGAGGGTCAGTTCAAAAGCAGAGCTGTGTCAGATGTTGCCACAATAACAGCATCACAGTGTTATAACATTATTCATATATTTAATATAATTATGGATTCATTTTGGCTCATTCTTTCATCAACACTTTTATTCAAAACTATCTAGGGAGGTGAATTTGAACCTGCAACCTCTTGTTTACAGTCAGAAATTCCACTGTCAAACCACACCTACACCCCTCACGACAAAGAGATCAGTCTTGTAGTGCCTGTGTTTCTACAGTACATGCCAGAGGCCTGCTAATACAACAAAGTTATGCTCAGTTGTGTTGCTGAGAGGAGGCTGTAGAGAGACATGCATTATTTTGACAGTAATGCACTGAAATGGCCGATCAACAGCTACAACTTTTCATCTCCCCAAGACAACCTTTGCGGCTTATTGCTGTACATTAAGACATTAAAACGCCTCCTGCATAGCATTAATACTTCTCGTTGCATAAAATTTCCATTTGATTTGTATTCTGAATTTTAGATGACCACGAGAGCACCGTGAAACCCTCATTATTTCAAATTCAATCAATCACTCATCGGTGAGCGGGGGCATTGCGCCTGATCGCCCGGTGTAGCGTTTCATTCTGATTATGGAGATCGACGTTAAACACGGAGCACCGCGCAGACGTCTCCATGCGCATGGCCGTCCCTGAACATGTCACAGTTTCATTATTATTGACAAGTTGCATTATTTAATGTACTAAAATGTCTTCATCTCCACAAGCTCTGGATGTGCCAAATGGACAGTTGGTGGGCAAGGGTTTCCATGCAGGGCGTCACAACAACTCAGTCTATATCCATCATCATAAGTGAAGTAGCCCATCTTTCTTGTTTTCCCAAAGTTGATGATAAAAAAAAAAGCATCATCTATTGTTCCGTACTCACCGTGAAATCTTTGGATGGTTTTGTTGTCTGCGTTTTTTTTTCTGACAATAAAATTTATTATAAAAACACTGATTACACCAGGGTGAAATGCACCGGCATTGACTGATGTACTAAGTACTGAGACAGAGAGAAAGGGAGGGAGGGAGAGAGAGGGGGAGAGAGGGAGAGACAGAGAGAAAGGGAGAGGGAGATAGATAGAGAGAGAGAGAGAGAGAGAGAGAGAGAGAGAGAGAGAGAGAGAGAGAGAGAGAGAGAGAGAGAGAGAGAGAGAAATGGTGCGTTCCCAAGAGACACCCCTGCCAGCATGACATCTGCTCACCTACATGTGAGCTCACTGGAGCTCTGAAGACTAACAGTTCTTTTATCACCGCTGCTAACACACTGCTGTCACACAAGAGGAGTCTCGCAGGGGAGAAAGTGTTGCCGCGGCCGCAAAGTTTTTCAATTTCACCGCCAATTTCCTGGGTAATTACTGGTGCATCTGATGGGCTTTTTACGACAGGGCCCTCCTCTGGTCCCTCTCTGTCTGGGTCTCACCGCGGGAGCAACGGGGAAACGGATGGTCCCATCGCCAACACCCACTCCCACCCTCTCCTAAACGAACCTTGTCATTCCCTTTGACCCCTGTGGCGTTCTCCAATGAACTGGCGAAATGTGTGTGTGTGTGTGTGTGCCGTCTTGTTTAACTATCCTTGTGGGGACCACAATTTTGGTTCATGGGACGTGAGATAGTTGGTGGTACAAGAAATGGGAGTGAGATTAAGGTTGTTTTATATGTTGGAAGAGCTCCCTGATGGGATCATGAATAGGCCTACATGAAGTTTAAACCCATATTTCCACATCTGTCATCCTCTCACTGTCTCTTCATCTCTCCCCATTCTGCAATCAGTGATGGATAATACGATTGGACGATGGGTTATCACAGCATTGCTTTGACTTAAAAACTCTTATCAGATCAGTGGGGTGGATGATAGAGACACAAGAAAAAGGAGCGCTTTGGTTTTTGCGGGTGAGGCTGTCAAGATGGCATCCTGTCTAAGGAGGTCACACAGGAAGTGCATCTCCCACGAGATCGACAGCCCAGCAAACAGATGAGCCCACAGGTCAAAGGTCACAGATCATTAAAGCTATCTATCAGCAGCTTTCAGGGTAACTAATTCCCCCCAATCAAATGTTTCCATGTAAATATGTCAAATGGGAATGAAATTAGCACTGCGGTTTATTGACTGTGATAAAATCTGAAAAGCACCACTGAACATAATTACATACTTGTCAGAGCCATAAAAATTAGCTTTATTATCAATGGAATGGTTTTGTACAACTTCATTTCGGTTCGATGTGTTCCAGATGGGGCCGGTTTCTGCACTTGAGCAGTTTTTATGCAGATCTGGGGTGTTTTTCTCTCTCTCTCTCTCTCTCTCTCTCTCTCTCTGTCTCTCTCTCTCTCTCTCTCTGTCTCTCTGTCTCTCTCCCTCTCTCTCACACCTTCTGAATTCCCATGCATCTGTCTGCTCTGGTCACTGGGAGAATGAACAGAGGGAGGAGGAAGAGAAGAGGGGAGGGGGAGAGGAGAGGGGGAGAGGAGAGATGAGAAAGGATGGAGAGAAGAAGAAGAATAGAAAGGCAAGAGGGAGAAGGGAGAATGAGAGGAGAGAGGGAGAGAGGAGTCCATGTCTGGGGATGAGTTGAGAGACACATTAGCCTTCTCATAAGTGAGAGTTTTTTTTTGAGCCCACTTAAAACCGTATCCCCAGAGTGACACTACAGTTCGGCAGATTTAAACTCGTTTAAGGAACGCAGGGGGCACCAAGGTTGGAAAGAGCGAATCAAGTTGTCTGTGCAAACATGCAGGCTGGAAATATTGTTCGGAAATGCTGTAATTCAGACACATAAATGTTTGTATTCCACAGAGCAGCCATTGTCTATACCGTCATGTAAATGAACGTTTTTCATTGTAAACTTAATTTTACTAGGCTCTGTGATTCATATCATGTGCAAGTGCCACTAGATGTGAAACAGTGACTTGGTTAGTTAATGGCCTGTATTTAGCTCCTTTGTGATCATAATTACAGTACGAAGAGTTCCGATCAGAACCATGCTTTCTTCGACCTAGTCTGTAATGACTGTGATATCATACTGTACAGTAGAACCAGCTATGATGAGACAAAGGTGATCCTCACAGTACATTCTGTTTCAACAATGACTGAAACAATGCCTTTGTTACCAAGGCCCATTGTTGCATCACTATTCAGCGGTGACTGGAAGGTTCTGTCTAGAAGGGGTTGCCGTGAGACTGCCACACAATCTCACCCTCTGCTTCACTGGAGCCAAACTACCGTGATGTTCAGTTGCACTAACAGTTTTACCTCCATCATTTATTTAAGTTTTAATTATTATTTGTTGCCATTGTGCCGTCATCCTCTAACTCCATTATCATATCAAGTATAATCTCAGTCGCACATCCTGATTTCCAATCATATCACATTTACATCAAGACCATAATGCACCCTTGCCACTGAATTATTAAGACCAACTTGAACTGAAGCAGGGATGATTCATATTTAAAGCAGACACCTAGGCCTAATGGCAGCCCAAGCCTGGTTCTGCAGGAGAACTTGATACAGCCATCCTGTGCTTCACTGCACATCCTGTAAGCCTTCCCTCTAATGCTCTCTCTGAACCTGAGTCCTAGAAATAGAGACTTGCATGAGGACTGTACAGTGCACCCAGGTGAACACACTCAGCTGTAAGTAAAGTTTCATTTAATAAAGGCACGTTCCCAGTCACGCCCTCCATTGATTCTATTCTCTAGGTAGAACAGCCTTGCATTCTACTGTAGGTATTCTAGAACAACCTTGTATTCTATTATTTTTGTAGAACAACCTTGCATTCTACTGTAGGTATTCTAGAACAATCTTGTATTCTATTCTCTTAGTAAAACAGCCTTGCATTCTACTGTAGGTATTCTAGAACAACCTTGCATTCTACTGTAGGTATTCTAGAACAATCTTGTATTTTAGTCTCTTAGAACAGCCTTGCATTCTACTGTAGGTATTCTAGAACAACTTTGTATTCTATTCTCTTAGTAGAACAGCCTTGCATTCCACTGTAGGTATTCTAGAACAACCTTGTGTTATACTGTAGGTCTCTTAGAACAGGCTTGTATTCTACATTCTAGGTCTCTTAGTACTGTGTTGTTTTCAGTGCAGACGTGGCTGTTTCTTCAAGTCCCTTGCTCCAGGTTTCTTGCGCGCTGGGAGCGGCTCTCCAGTCAGATCGCTCTCCCACACACAACTGGTGCTCCTGCAGTAAAACCACTGATGTCACTGCAGCTACTGCATGTTCTGCTACCTAACAAAACCCTCTCAGGGGGCTCTTGAGTTTAGATTTACCTCCACTTCTTGTTTCCATGTTAAACGAAACTCCAGCCTCTAAGTCCTGAAGGAATGTTCTCCTGGTGTATGTGATTGGGGGCTCAGTGGGGGTTGTGTATATTGTGTGACTCATTTCTTAACTCACTTTTTACTTTAACAAGAGCGAAATATATTTTTGACTTGGTGTCAACATATGATAATTTACTTTTGGTAAAAAAAAAAAAAACGTTATTCACGTTATAAAAAAAAATATATATATATATATGTTACTCTCTTTACAGCTTCCAGTGTTTTCTGGCCATGCTTCTTAAAGACAAATGATAACTTAACAAATGGAAAAACATTTAGTTACTTTTTTGCCTCTTTAAGTAGTTTGTAATACCAGTAGACAATGGGTTTACAGCTTTCTGAAATCTGTTGCAAACTTGGGGTGAGCACGACTTAATTGCAGACAAGCAGGTGACTAATGTCCCCGAACCCAAAGCCAGACAAAGAGATTAAACACAGCTATGGGTGGACAGTTGAGTCGAAACAGCATTTAAGAAATTACGTCTAAAATAATCCCTTTGACCCCTGCACGATGGGAGGTACATTTCCCAGGATGCAATGCACAAACTGTTGTTGAATAATGCCAGTCACTCCCCCTCCTCGGTTTCCATGGCGTGGGGGAGGGTGTCGTCAAATCGTCCCCGTCCCCATTAGAAAGCAGTCCCAGCAGCTCCTGGTCCTCATTTACACCACAGCGCTACAAGACCCCGGCGACAAAAATCCATACCCATCGATCGACTGGTCCGAGTCGCCACAATTATTCTTTGGGTGAAGAAACACTGACGATAAATTACATCTGCGCCGCAAGTTTTATCCGCGGTTCGATACCAGCTTGTGGTTCTCGGGGGCCAGGCGCCATATCAGGGGGCTGTCAGGGGCCCAGTCACAGGCGGGGGAGAGAGGGAAAACACGTAGGAGGCCCCTGGGGTCTGGGGCCCGAGAGAGGACGGAGGGCCGCGGTCCTCTCCCCCCGTGACAAGGGGCTCGGCCAGGCAGACAGAGAGCTGGCGTTAGGGGGTTGAGTTACGGCCGTGTTGTGAAAGATGTGTTT
>NC_090067.1:12519255-12544255 GCF_038355195.1 Osmerus mordax
GCTGTAGCAACATAAATGAATGCCACCTGTGTGTGTGTGTGTGTGTGTGTGTGTGTGTGTGTGTGTGTGTGTGTGTGTGTGTGTGTGTGTGTGTGTGTGTGTGTGTGTGTGTGTGTGTGTGTGTGTGTGTGTGTGTGTGTGTGTGAGACACCTCAGCATGGCGATACTATACAAGGCTGCCCAACATCAAAACAAGTTAATCAATGGGACAGCGGGTGAAAGGAGAAAGCTACAACAAAATCAATGCGACACTGTCAATAGCACCTTAACAAGCTTAAACCCTAAGTAAAATATACTGTGGCGCGCGAGGCAAATATGCACACAAGGAATTAGTCGACTCTTTGAGGACAGTGCCCCTGCAGAGAAGACAATATATCTGTGTGATGGATGGACTTGGTGGGGAGAGAGAGAAAAAGCAGAGAGAAGAAAAATCCTGCAACTTATTATGTAGACCTTCGCATGACCTCATAGAGAGAAACCGTGGAAACACAGAAGATTCCAGAACACGGATTCTGTCTCCAGGAAAACGCCAAATTCTTAAATCCTCAAGGATCCTTTTTTTCATTCGTGGCACTTCTGTAAGCAGACTGGCACTACCATAGCCAGTGGAGTTCAGGTGAGTTGTTGTTGAGACAAAGAGAAGAGTACAGAACGTAAATAAAGGTGTTGAGATGAAGGAGCCTGTGAGAAGTACATCAAGATGTGACTGAGGTGAGATGAGCTGGGTGGGGCAGTGAGAGGGATGGAGAGGGAGGAGAGAGAGAGGAGGAGGGGGGGAGCAGAGCCAACGTGGTGGGAAAAGGGAAGGAGATAATGCCATGCAAGGGGATGAGAAAGAAAGAGAGAAAGAGAGGGCGAGAGTGTATGGGAAGAAGAAGTGAGGATGGTGAGGGGAGGGGTGGGAGAGAGGGGGGGGGACAGGTTCTGTCAGGTAGGAGCACATTGACTGCAGAGACACAGGAGAGAGACTCCAGACACATGCCCTCCCGCTCGCGCCAACCTCTCTCCCACCTCCCTCCGGAACAGACACATTCTCACACCACGACATCGTACACAACCAAAGAACTGTCACTCACATGGGGGGGGGGGAAGAAGGAGGGGAGGAGGAGGAGGAAGTCAGGGCCTTGAATGTGAGAGGTGCAGCAGGAGATCGGGGGCTCAGTCAAACATACTGCTGACAGTACGACAGATCAGCAGAAAAGTAGTACTGCAGTGAGTCACCGTGTTGCAGGAGCATCGGAGAAAGTCAAGACTGATGTGACTCGTATGAAAGCTTTTACAGGCTCCCAGGACGACAACGGTGTTCTCTAAAATGCAATCAAATGCAATAAAATACAAACTTATGATCAGAGACTGTTCTGAGGGTTCATTCATAAACTCTTAATGAAAATTAAAAAAATTGTATTGGCAAGTCTGAATACAACGCAAAAAAACAACACATCACATGCCGGTTCCACCGGAGACCCGAGATGGCAGACAGAGCCAAGGCCTTGAGGGTTTAGGTTGGTTGAGGGGCAGTTCTATGGGCGTATGTGAAGCCCTCTGTGACATGCTTGCGTGTAAAAGGGGAGTCATGTGGCTGAGCGGTTAGGGAAGCGGGCTAGTAATCTGAAGGTTGCCAGTTCGATTCCCGTCCGTGCCACATGACGTTGTGTCCTTGGGCAAGGCACTTCACCCTACTTGCCTCGGGGGAATGTCCCTGTACTTACTGTAAGTCGCTCTGGATAAGAGCGTCTGCTAAATGACTAAATGTAAATGTAAATGTGTAAAAAGGGCTATACAAATAAATTTGATTTGATTTGAAGGCCGCGGCTTGCAGAACGCCCGGCGGAACGCGAACCTCTCCTGCGCCTTCCCCTCGCAGAACTGGGGAGTGATGGTGATAATAGAGGGGTAGTTAACTGGGAGGAGAGGAGTTCTGAGCACCGCAAGGTGAGCAGGAAGTGACGGCGCGTGTTTGAAAAGTGGTGATTAGCCAAACTGGGTAACAATGGAGTTACAACTGTGCAATCACATCATCGCCATGGCGCTCTCACACTCGCGCGAGTCACTCACCTTTCAGCATGGTGACAGACTGTGCTATTTCCCTCCTACAACCCACCACCCACCCACCCACCACCACCCTCCATCCTCCCAGCCTCCCTCCGCTGCCTATTCCTCAAGTCTTTTATTGATCACCAAAGTGGGTTGGTGTAACTGAAGAATTAGGCTATGAGTTATGGTAAACATTCTGCACAATTCCTGTCATTTATTTATTTGTTTATGTATTTGTTTGGGGGGAGGGGTTCCTTCCAAGCAGAGGATCATCAGTTGTGGAAAACGTAGAGTGAGTCATGCAATTTTGGGAGGGTTTTCATGTCATTTTAATGACCTCTCAGAGCAGGTCTGACTCTGTCATCCTCCAGTTACCAGAGCTCTCCTTCTGCTCTGCAATCGATATGTAGAGGCTCGAAAATGAGTCCAGTCATTTTTGATATGATTTTATGAGATCAGATAACTGGCTTTGATACCTTACAGTGGCCTGTCTGATCTCTCTTATCCGACAGGCTTCGATATACATATACTTTACGCATATTACATCTAGGAACAAGAACAAAGAAGTGAGATGGTGGGAGAGAATTAGAGAGGGGAGAGAGAGAGAGAGAGAGAGAAGAGAGAGAGAGAGAGAGAGAGAGAGAAAGAGAGAGAGACACAGAGAGAGAGAGAGAGAGAGAGAGAGAGAGAGAGAGAGAGAGAGAGAGAGAGAGAGAGAGAGGGGGGGGGGGGGGGGAGGAAACAACATTGTCCTGCTTCAAAGCTGCCGTTTGTTAACAAGAATTAGTGCTGAGATTTGCTGTTGTTATTGTTGTGGTTGTTGTTGCTGTTGTTGTTTTAGCTGGCGCTGCGACTCATAAGAAGTGCGTATCAAGCAAATTAACGGTTGCTGCCTAGCTGTTAATTGCATGTGGGGGGGGGGGACACACATACACACTATTTTAGAGAATTGTTCATGTAAATCAGCTGTGAGTTAATTTGGTTGTTTCTGCCGGGGTTTTGTTGACAACAACTAGTGCCTACAGGCCAGGGGTGTATTCCAGAAAGCAGGTTACGCAACGTACCCAGATAAGTTAACTCCCCAGGTGACACCCAGCGTTGTGACTGACCGCTAGGCCTGACCGCCAGGCCTGACCGCAGGCCTGACTGTGTCGGTGACTTGGGGCTGTAACTGTTTTATCTGGACAGTTGGAGGGTGTTTGTTAGCTGTGGTATGGAAACACTCGAGTACAACCCAGGTCCTAAAAATATAATGGCTTTGGAAAATGTCTGCATCATAAAGGGACATCGCTGCAGAGAGGAGTATGACATGAGCATCTGTCGTGGCCCTGACGTCACAAAGATAACGGCCACAAACTGCATTTGACCGAGTGGTCATTCCATGGTCAAGTCATTTCATTGGTCACATACACTGCTTGCGGTGGACTTGGACGCTCAGATAAATTCAATGGTCAAGTACACTCGGTTAGTATGGATCTGTATTGGAGTCGTCTCAAGCAGACCTTACAGTTAAACCAGTGATTACATTGACTAACCCAGTCTATTAGTCTCTCATCATTGGCTTCATCCCAGTTCTCTAAAACAGGCTTCTCTGCTTTGTGACAAACAGTTACATGAAGGAAATCTGACAGAGGAACCGATGACACAAAGGGAGAGCGGAAGAGAGGGAGAAAGGAAGGAAGGAAGGAAGGAAGGAAGGAAGGAAGGAAGGAAGGAAGGAAGGAATGAAGGAAGGAAGGAATGAAGGAAGGAAGGAAGGAAGGAAGGAAGGAAGGAAGGAAGGAAGGAAAGAAGGAAGGAAGGAAGGAAGGAAGGAAGGAAGGAAAGACTGTGTCCTCTCAGTATTGGGACAGGAAAGGGGCCCACACCTCAACAACCCCGGCGTTCAGCCCAGCTAATCAATTTTGCACCAGACCAAATAAGCCGAATGAAGATTAAATGATGCTGTGTGAGGGGGCCAGACAGATATTAGTGAGGGCTGACAATGCTATAAAGCTGATAGATTCAGCTGGACATCACAAGCAGACAGGCTTTGACCGGATTTGAGTCAATGCAAACACAATTAAGTCCTACTTTGTGAAATATTGTCAGAGACATTGGGTTTGGATAACTGCTTCCTGACAACAAGGCCAATGACATTACTTCCAAACTAAGCAGATCCGAAGTACATGCAGAACGGTGGGGATTCTGGGGTCATGGCCGAGTCACATGACTGAAACAGCACAGAAGTACATGCACTATCTATACTGTATAAATATATACTGTAAATGAGTCGTGCATTTTTCTCAGACTTGGCCAGCATTTGAGTTTGAGCTTGGTTGCTTTCATGAAACAGTTTAAGTTCTAAAAGCCAGGATAGTAGGCAGTCAGTCACGCTCTCTCTCTCTCTCTCTCTCTCTCTCTCTCTCTCTCTCTCTCTCTTTCTCCTGTTCTTGTTACAGGTATTATAATTTGATGATCACCTGGGCTCACCTGCTGGTCATAAATCTAAGCCACTGGACAAGAGATGAAAAATTGTATTAATATACGAAACTTATTATATAGTCCAAAACGCTGCTTTGATAAATGACATTGTTCGGGGCTGACAATGATTGCATTTAAAGCATTTCTGTTTTCATACCATCTTTTTATTTTTTATGTTCCATTGTCCACACGCTCTGACAGGCCAGTGGGCATCGGCTGGAGGACATTACGCATTGAGAAGAGAGAAAGAGGAAGAAAGAAAGAATGAAAGGATGAAAAGAAAAGAAAAGAAAGAAAGAAAGGAACAAATGAACGGCAGAGGCCAGAGTAGTAAATATCCCGGGGCTGAAAACTGCAGATACTAATTGTGCACCGTAACTCGAGTGCAGTAAATAATGAAATTTTAATTTCTGCTCCTGCAATTGCATTTCGCTCCTCATGTGCAGAAGCATGTTTCAAAGAAATTTACTGCAGCCAGGGGAGGGAGGGAGGGAGGGAGGGAGGGAGGGAGGGAGGGAGGGAGGGAGGGAGGGAGGGAGGGAGGGAGGGAGGGAGGGAGGGAGGGAGGGAGGGAGGGAGGGAGGGAGGGAGGGAGGGAGGGAGGGAGGGAGGGATTAGATAGTACAGGCCAAGAGATGGAGGAAGGGAGCTGAAGTGATTAAAACACAAACTGTGTGTGGATGTGTGTGTGTGTGTGTGTGTGTGTGTGTGTGTGTGTGTGTGTGTGTGTGTGTGTGTGTGTGTGTGTGTGTGTGTGAGAGAGAAAGAGAGAGAGAGAGAGACAGAGAGAGAGAGAGAGAGAGAGAGAAAGAATAAGTGAGTGAGAAAGTGTATGAGTGAGTGAGAAAGAGAGGGAAAGAGAAAAATAATAAAAAAGAGAAAGGAGGTAAACCATGAAATCTAATTCAAAAGGAAACCCGTGTCACTCCCATGATGCATTGTGACAAATGTCTACCTGCCAAGGATGAGTGGGCTTCCTCTTGTTATTTACATCAATTACAGCAGGGCGGAATTCATAACACTATACTCTGGGCCTGCTTGATGACAATGGTGGAGGAGAGGAAATTAGTATGTGTACAGAAGGAGGGAAAGAGAAGGCGAAAGAAAAAGAGCTTGAGAGAAAGAAACGGGGGAGGGAGAGATTGAAATAAAGAAAGAAAAAAAGTGGTCTTTAAAACATTTCCGTAACGTTCCTGACGTTCCGATAGCCGTCTACTGGACTTTGACGTCATGTCGAGTCAGCACCTGCATTGTCCTTGCTTCTGTCTCTTACCAACCAACATGTGAACTTGTTGTTAAGCTTCTCTTCCCAAGTCTGTTCTACTGTGTTACAATTACATTTAGTCATTTAGCAGACGCTCTTATCCAGAGCGACTTACAGTAAGTACAGGGACATTCCCCCGAGGCAAGTAGGGTGAAGTGCCTTGCCCAGGGACACAACGTCAGTTGGCATGACCGGGAATCGAACTAGCAACCTTCGGATTACTAGTCCGACTCCCTCACCGCTCAGCCACCTGACTCCCCTGTTTACATTGCACACATTGTTCAATTTGATTGTGCTTTGAATAATACTAAACCTCTCCGGAGCAAGACCTTTCTCTGCCTCGCTCACTGTGCCTCTGTGTCGCCACAAAGCTTTAAATGAGGGCTCATTCATCTATATCCGCTGGCCAACCAAATCAAATAAATCAAGAGTTTCCCTAAATATAACAATATTTGTGTTGCGCGGGATAATTAACGAGCACAGCTGCACTAATTAAAAGCCATCTGAGTTCCATTAATCTTGGATGCTGACTACCGTCGTTTTTCAAACTCTTCCGACCACACCTATTTTTTTATTTTATTTTTCCCTGTGATAGCTGTTGTCCTTGAACTTGTTTCTCAGGTGATTTGGAGGAAGGTTTTCTCAGCATTGCGAGGAAGCATGAAAGCAAAGTTAGTAATACAAGGCCAAGCCTTCTGAAAACGCACAAGACAATGTTTCCTTGTAGATAATACACATTCTGGAGAGAGTTAGAAAAGTCTACAGCAGTATTTCTTTATATATATATATAATTTGTTTTTCTCGATTACACAATCTCTTGCAAAAGCAAACACTAGCATTTTTTGCATTCTGAAGTTTAATTAAAAAAAACAAAGACAGTGTCAAATGTAGAGAATTGTGTTGAGCAAAAAGGGTGTTTAAGAACTGCTAAATCAACAGGACATGAGTTGGTACCCGTGTTTTAGACTCTGGTCAGTGTCTTAAGTTCCAGTATGTGAGCAGTTCCAGTGTGTGTAACAAAAACAATATAATTGGTGTTGAATACAGAGAGCACAACACCAATAACTTCCAGCATGATTGGTTTGAGCTGCTCACGGATTTTATAGTTCTGGGCTTTTGTGGTGGCAGACATTTTTTTACGATAACTAAGACATTTTATGTAAACATTATCGCTAGCCAGTTGGACTTGACTTGTATATATATGTAGCCTAAATATTTACTTATCCTGTGTGATCTGCTTGCAACCTATGGTAAACTTTCATAATATGTAAAAGCTTATAGAAGTAGCCGCAATGGTTATTTAGTTTCAGGAAATACAGGAAGGAAATATGATATTCATAATCCTGTTTAAGCTGGGGGGGGGGGGGGGGGGGTATACAGCGAGAAGGATGATCTCACAAAATACTGTGTGGTTGCATACATGTAGGTTTTGAAAAGTACCAGTTAAGTGTCACACCTGTCTTCTTCATAGGTTCGAAACCATACAGAAGTAGCCTACTACAAAAACATGACAAGAAGTTGACGCTGCCACCGTCTTTGGTCTGCTCATCTCTCCAAAGCGTGGCTAACTCCCCACTAATCTGCAAAGCCCTCTGAGCAACAGAGTTAAGTCTTGTTTATTAAATAAAAATATTTTCACGCTGGCAGTTCTCTCAGAAGCGGTAATGAGTGTGTGCAAAGAATGATTGGCAACATGAGGGGCCGTTTAGGAAATAATTTAGACTGTCCTTAAACACATATGAAATACATACACATATGAAACGTTAACCTACATTCATACTACTGAAAACTCACATCCACACTCATCTGAAACGCTCAAGTCTCATAATGATGAGTAAGAAGCTTTGAGGATGTAAGAGTGTAAGATTAATTTCACTATATACGGAAGTTTCTAAACTTTTTTTCACTCTTGAAGTGAAAGGATGGGGGAGGAGGAGAGGTGGATAGGTGGATAAGAGGAGTGGGGAGAGGAGAACAGAGAAGCCTAGAGCAGAGTGCAGTAGACTATAGTAGAGTCCTCATCAAGTACACATCAATGATGCAAACTTTTTTTTCGAAAATTTCTACCGTAGAAATGTAAACAGCTACTCGTACAGCGACAAGCTTCAAGACACAACGAGTGAAAGAAAGCAGGGATGAGGGGTCGCGTAAGAAAAAGGGAGGATGGGAAAGGAGAGACATACGGTGTGATACTGTCATAAACAGGTTTTATGAAAACGCCTGGAATGTTTATTGAATTTAACAGTACCTCAGGAGTTAGGCTGCACAGCCCTTCAGGATGCTTAGCTTGTAAATATAAGCTTTGAGCACAATGATACATCTAGTATGATTATGAGCCATCATCACAGTTTTCACAAAGGGCGCTAACATGGCTGCAGATGTACTGTCGAAAGGCCGTACAGTTGAAAAATAAACGAAAATCTTACAATAAATGATGTTTGCTATTTGATACAATTTGTTTAATCTGATTTGAATGTGGTAAACTCAAAGGCCTATTGTGCATATCTTACTGTAATCACACACAAACACACACACACACACACAAGCAAATACACACTCACACAAGCATGAGAACACACAAGTTCACACAATGTCTTCTGATTTATGATGGTAATTTTTAATCCTGTGTGTAAATGATGTGTGGGAACAGGAGAAGGGTCGCTGACTCGACGGTTGCTAAGAGGCACAGGTGACCTGGCTGTCCAGGTGAGCCGACCACAACCGCTGCTGCACCAGCACGATTGATGATCTCATCAACCTGTCACCACGGCAATGAGGCCAGGAGCCCTGGTTTCTATGCACTAGGGTGTGTGTGTGTGTATCCGTGTGTGTGTGAACATGCTTATCTGTGTGTGTCCGAGGGTGTGTGGGGACATGCGTGTGTGTGTGTTATGTGTGTGTGTGTGTGTGTGTGTGTCTGTAATAAGTGAGTGAGCATGCTTACTGTTGGCCCAAATTGGGTCTGACGGGGGGAATCGGCAGAAGGAAAGTTCCCCTATGTGACTTACACACTCTCACACACACATCTAACACACACCCACACACTTAACTTTTGTATTGAAGTGACATGTCCTTTGTGCGTTGAAACACTCACTGTGACATGCAGTAGAAGGTGTGGTATACTGTATAATAGTCAAGCACATTGTAACTGGGATAACTAGCAGGCATGATAATAATGGCTCCTTAAAGTGTTAAAGAGTCTTTATGCTTGAACCGTAAGTAAAAGACTTTAAAAAAAAATATTTATACAAGACAAAGACTCTCAATGGAATTTCCTCCATCCTGTTCATACCGGTCAACTTGCGAACGATCCGAGCTGTCACCACCAACAGCTCATCTGAGGGCCGTTGAGAGTTCCTCAAACTAAACCGTCTGTTCGTCCTTCCTCTTCCTAATTAGACCTCGTATGCAGAGACTGGGCAGTACATAAAACCATGGTGAGTAATCACTGGGAGCGTGGCCGTAAAGCCTAATGTGGCTAATGTTTGTAATCAAAGTTTTATGATCGGCAATAGCTTTAAACTAACATTTTTTATTATAGTCAGCTAATTTTCATATCTCGTACAAGCGCAGTATCTCTTATGAAACGTTGAAAAGAAAGACAATATTACTTCAGAAAACTTTGCGTTGCCGGTGGCACCCCTCTCTGCATGTCTGTTGATCTTTAAAGTTTTGTCCTTTTCTTTTCTTTTTTTTAAAACATCTCTTTCTTGCTGAAACAGCCTTCCAACAGTGTTTCCACCACCCACCCACACTCTGGGTTTTGAAGGAGTGTATTACTTCAAAAGGCTTATTATTCTAATGTGAAAATGGAACTAATAGTGTGCAGGGTGCCTTTGCACAATTATTTGAGAAAACAAGACTCAAGTCAAGTCATGTGTTATTATTTGGTCGTTTTTTCGAAGACCTCTCAAAATTGCCCCAATTATGTTCAATTAAGGCAAGGCCGATGCTGTCAGTCATGTGGAGAAACTTGCCCTCCTCGCGGAGGAACGGTCCACTCCAAATAAAAGTTTGTCAAACGATTTGTTTTCGTTCCTCTCAAGGGGTCACGTGTAGAGATCGAGCAGGTCCATGTTACACAATGACGTGCAAACACAGCATGTCAGGCAAAATCCTAAACGAATGGAAAAACGTCGCCCGCTGCCTAAAAACGTCCTTGCGCGTACTTTCCACAGAGTGTTCGGTTGAGGCACGCAGCTACACCGCCGGCGCGATGGGACCGCTTTTTAATCTCAACTCAGGAAACCATCTGATTCACTTAGCTTCAGAGAGGAATACCCCTTTAAAGAACGAGATGGGCTAACGTCCCAGTTATCTTAAAAGAGCCCTGGTTCCTTCCTGTACGGTAGACGGATGGGCTGGAGAACTTCCCCGAGCCAGATGCAGCAGAAGGGGGAACTCTCTGCTTGACGTCCTTGTCATTCCTGATGGCAGGTCTGTCACACTCCGAGTCGGATCGTCCCCCGCCGTTTTTCCCGTTGTGCCAGAATCCGTGCTAGGTCAGCTCTGAACACATTCGCCGCCACTGGGAGTTCTGGCCCCTGGTGTCACACGCCAGCGAAACAGCTGCTGTTCTACCGCCCCGTCCAAACTCATTCTGTCGCCTTGAATTATGGAAATAGGAAACCATGTCACCCCGCCAATCTAACACCATCTCCTGTTCCGCCAGTGCTCCTCTGTGCGTGCCTGCGTACACACACATCTGCACACACACACACACATATGCATGCACGCACACACACACACACACATATGCATGCACACACACACACACACATGCATGCACACATACTGTACACACACACTGATATACACTGCACACACACGTGTATGCACACATCTGCACACACACACATATGCATAAACACACACACATATGCATGCATACACATATGCATGCACACATACTGTACACACACACTGATATACACTGCACACACACACACGTGTATGCACACATCTGCACACACACACATATGCATAAACACACATACATATACACTGCACACACACACGTGTGTTTGTGTATGCACCCATACACAACTCACGCACATATGCATGCGCCAACACACACATGATGATGTTGGACATTTACACACACAGCCACACACAAAATCACACATCACCTCCACCCACACCCATGCACTTGCACACACACACGCTAACACACACACACACACCTCCCAGCATCATTCTCCTGCTCCCTCCATCTTGACAAACATGTCCGGGGTTCTAAAAATACCAGGTGAATACAAAGGGGGTGAAATTCATGATGAAGAGAACCCTTCTGACACAGCCCAGTGCTGCAATCCATCTCCTCCCTTTCCCTATTCCCCTGTCTCCTCTCTCTGTCTCCTCTCTCTCTGTCTCCTCTCTCTTTCTTTCTCTCTCTCTCTCTCTCTCTCTCTCTCTCTCTCTCTCTCTCTCTCTCTCTCTCTCTCTGCTTCTATCTCCCTCTCTCTGCCCTGTCTATCTCTACCTCTTTCTTCTCTGTCTCTCTTGCCGGAGAGCTAGCATATGTCTCCAATCAGCTCCTCCCCTTCCTAACTCTCTTTCTCTCGCCCTCCATCCTTCCCTCCATCTTTTCCCCAGTCACTCCTTCATCTCTCCCAGTTCGACTCTCCCTGACTGGTGCAGTTATCAATCATGAGAGCCAAGTCTTGTCAGAAACGACTGAACCCAGAGGCATGTTCCTCTTCCACCCTCCCTTCCCTCCATCTTACCGAATTTGTTCCAGTTAATAAGCCCTCCCAAATGACCCCCCCCCCCTTCTAATTAAGCACAGGCGACATGTAGGGAAATATGATACTTAATTAATGATGAGATAAACTCCCTCTCAAGGCTCTGTCAGAAAACGATGACACCGTGTTTGGCGATTGAAATAAAATGAACGTGCCGAAAGATTTGGAAAAATTGTTTTCCTTCATTTCATCTGTCAGTTGGATTGGATAAAATTTGATATGAAGGATTATTTCGACCTCAATCAATGCTGTTTTTAACCGGCTTGTCACTAATCGAGCAGTGCATTTGTGTTAGCGTGTGCATGCCTGTGAGGATAAACAACTTGACCGTGACACGCTTGCACAGATCTAAACCCTGCTAGTTTTGGAGCAGATCGTTCAATCTTAAGTTGTCGTGAGAAAGAAAAAAAAAGAGAAAAAAAAGTCAAAGAGAAACCTGACCACAAAAACGGAGGTTTCTCAATGGACTAAAACAGGTTTCAATCACGTCTGCCTTCACGGTACCAGGGAACTTATTGGACGTGACCCCGGAGTGAATTACAAAGAAAGAAGGATGGGAGAGATGGATGGAATTCACCAGGAACCCAGCTGGGATGATTGCCTTGAGTTTGTCATCACAGGAGGAGGCCTAGACATGTCGGTACACAGTTTGGCTCAGATAGAGAGGACAGATGTACACACACACACACAAACAGGTACATAGGAATACAAGCACAAGCACATGCATACAGCACAAATACAGATATCAGTCTATCCTATTTTTGTATTACAGTTAAGTAGCCAATCTGATGTGCCTTAGACATTCCCTATCCAAGATGTACAATACAGTGTGCTCATATATACCAAGTTACTTCTCTGGAAAGTGTTAGCGAAAATCCAATTTTGCGTCGCCCAGACAAAAAAAACTGACATTAATTTTAAGGCCGTCAGGTTACATCTAAACAAAAAACGACAAGTTTATTATGCCAAATAATTAGAATATTCATATTCAGAGGCTACAAAGAGGTTACGACAACCATGAGTAGCCATCTGACAAGCCTAGTAAAAGACACTTACTGACAATTCATTTTCTCTTTCATCACTTCACACTTCACAACAAACTATAATTCTTTAATCGTGTTCCACATCTTGTTCTTTTATTATGTTTTAACAAGCATTAATTAATGGCTGACACAAAGAATCACGGTAAATAATGCATGGAGATTTTGTCCAGAACATATGGCGCTTGCTTTATTAATATTCAACATCAATTGTCATATTCCTTTTGACAGGCTTTTTCCAAAATAGGCTATTTTGATGTGTGGGGAGATATGAAGACACAGTTGGGCCTCCTTGAAGTGGTTTGTTTGCAGATTTGTCGACTGTTTAGCGTTCCTTGTTCACTGCCTGCCATGGAGAAGTTCACAACTTCATTTGGCGTAGCGGCAGACTTGGACTGACAGGCAAGTGAGATTTCTTGACAGCAGCTTGGGGGTTGAGGTGGAATAACAGTTTGTGTGCGTGAGTGTGTGTGAGCATGTGTGTGTGTGAGCGTGTGTGTGTGTGTGTGTAAGTGGTAGGGATACAGGTTGAGTGGTTCTCTTTGGTGTCCAACAGCTTGCTGACATGAGGAAGTGGAGGTGAATAACATCTCAGTTCAAACTTCTCGGTCATGCGACTTGGGAATACCGACTACAGACAAAACATGTCGACACGTCAATCACAAAGGTGGCCCCACTCCCCGCCAGGGCTGCTGTCAGTCAGGAAGTTACGACAACACTGGCTAGGTAACTGCCACGGTTACAACTCGGCTCACTCAGAGGGATGGGAGGGAACAGAAACGAGAGGAATGCCAGTCAAGAACATTTTGTACCAGACAGAAGAGAGGAAAGAAAGGAGAGAAAGAGAGAGGGGGGGGGGCGAGAGGGAGGAGAGAGGGGAAAGAGATAGAGAGAATGGGAGGAAACAGAGGAGAGAGAGGGAGGAGAGTGGGAGGAGAGGGAGGGAGGGAGGGAGGGAGGGAGGGAGGGAGGGAGGGAGGGAGGGAGGGAGGGAGGGAGGGAGGGAGGGAGGGAGGGAGGGAGGGAGGGAGGGAGGGAGGGAGGGAGGGAGGGAGAATCCTCCATGTTGTGCTGTATCTACACCAGTATCCTATTTCAGTGGCGTAAAACTGATGTGTTTATAGGGGGGAAAGGTTGAGGTTTTGGTAACCAACGGGAAAGATGGCGTCTTCAAATCTATGATTCAAACAAATGGTGCTTGGTGCATGTTCACATGTACATCCTACAGGACAAAAGAATACCAACACTTTTAAAAGCTTTTTAAAAGCACAGCAGCTGTGGACAAAACTGCTCTACCTTGATGTTTAGGGAACGCATTGTAACCAATGACAACTCTTATGAGCTCATAAACATAACCAGCACCCTCGATTCAATATGAGCTTCATTAAAGTTACGACAAATAATTGGATAATCTTGCCATCCACCATAATGCATTCAGCTAGCAAAAGCCGGCCCCGTGTCGGTGTCCATGAGTAATTTAATTACGAAAAATACGCAAAGGCTCATGGGTTAAACAAAAAAACGGGTCTCCTCTATTGAACACCATCACCACGTAGGAAGAGAAGTCGTGGTCTATGGTAGAGGGTATGGTCTGAGGTGACAGTCAGGCTGTTTAATGCAGATATAAACACATTATCTTACCACTGTCTGAGGCCACATAGGGAACCAATAGGACAGCTGCTCCCATATCACTCCTCCTGAACTGGAATCCTTCTTTAAAACCAAGTGATGAGTACATTGGATATTACATTTACATTTACATTTAGTCATTTAGCAGACGCTCTTATCCAGAGCGACTTACAGTAAGTACAGGGACATTCCCCCGAGGCAAGTAGGGTGAAGTGCCTTGCCCAAGGACACAACGTCAGATGGCATGACCGGGAATCGAACTGGCAACCTTCGGATTACTAGCCCGATTCCCTCACCACTCAGCCACCTGACCCCACCTATTAATGTCCAGTCATACTATACAGATACATAGAAAGACATTTAAGGACAGATCTGGGGTCAATTACTCTTTCCCAATCCTGTCAGATACTTGTTGAAGCTTGATTTGTCTTTCCCACTGATGCGAAGCCAATGGTTCCGTGCAGTGAAGGTACTGCTGGGAGACGAATCAAATTCACCTCTGTTACTTCTAAATACCGTCATACCGATTGATCTCTGGAATTGACCCGGGTGTTACCACGGGGATGAGGAGGAAGGCAGAAAGATCGACCGTGGTTGATCCTAGAACTGATAAAAGCGTGGCGGAACACTGAAGTTCTGGCCAACATGGCCCCCAAGGAACACAGGACAGTCTTGCTGCTCTCTCCTATCCTGTGATAGAGGGGCCACAGTCTTACTGCTTCTCCTATCCTGTGATAAAGGGGCCACAGTCTCACTGCTCTCTCCTATCCTGTGATAGAGGGGCCACAGTCTTGCTGCTCTCTCCTATCCTGTGATAGAGGGGCCACAGTCTTACTGCTCTCTCCTATCCTGGGATAGAGGGGCCACAGTCTTACTGCTTCTCCTATCCTGTGATAGAGGGGCCACAGTCTTACTGCTTCTCCTATCCTGTGATAGAGGGGCCACAGTCTTACTGCTCTCTCCTATCCTGTGATAGAGGGGCCACAGTCTTGCTGCTCTCTCCTATCCTGTGATAGAGGGGCCACAGTCTTGCTGCTCTCTCCTATCCTGTGATAGAGGGGCCACAGTCTTGCTGCTCTCTCCTATCCTGGGATAGAGGGGCCACAGTCTTACTGCTTCTCCTATCCTGTGATAGAGGGGCCACAGTCTTACTGCTTCTCCTATCCTGGGATAAAGGGGCCACAGTCTTACTGCTTCTCCTATCCTGTGATAGAGGGGCCACAGTCTTACTGCTTCTCCTATCCTGTGATAAAGGGGCCACAGTCTTACTGCTTCTCCTATCCTGGGATAAAGGGGCCACAGGACAGTCTAACTCTCTTAGCTCTCTCCCATCCTGTGATAGAGGGGCCACAGTCTTACTGCTTCTCCTATCCTGGGATAGAGGGGCCACAGGACAGTCTAACTCTCTTAGCTCTCTCCTATCCTGTGATAGAGGGGCCACAGTCTTACTGCTCTCTCCTATCCTGGGATAAAGGGGCCACAAGACAGTCTAATTCTCTTAGCTCTCTCCTATCCTGTGATAGAGGGGCCACAGTCTTACTGCTCTCTCCTATCCTGTGATAGCAGGGATACAGAAGATACAGGAGATGTAGGGTGAAATCACATCCTAAATCAAGGCAGTTGATCTCCACTGGTGTGACGCTCATCTGCAACAGCATGAGACTAGACTTATTGGTATGATTTATGTGAGATAATTTCCAAAAAAGCGAACTTCTCTTTGTTGTGACTTCTTATTACTTTTGACAGGAAATCATAAAAATGACTCCTGAAGACAAAGAGTACCTGTTTGTCACTTGAGCTTTTTCTGAAGTGACATCGATATGAATAGCAATATTAATCTAATAATGTTGTCATGTTTACAACAACTTCATTAAGGGAGAGACAGCCCTCCTTATAACTATTTTTACCAAGCTGGGGCAGAGGGATGTTCGCAGCAACCTGATTCCTCATCCTGCCTCGTTACGTCTCAATCATAATATCTACATTTGAGCTTTCCTCGTTCCCGGGATCTGCTCTGACTACTTTGATAAGTACAGGGTGAATGTTTACATCCCAGTGGACAAAAGTAATAAATAATAAAAAGGCAACACAACAAAAACAACGCACAACCAATCTGACATTGTTACCATAACAACCGTTCCTAACTTTTTTCTCCTAAATGAAACACATCCATAAAATAAATGTTTGTTCTGTTGCGCTGTCCTTTGAAGTTGGATTTGTTTTTACTCTTTAATGATTTTCGCCGTCTGATGATGATGGAAACCATGCTGACACCTTCTTTTGGTTCATCAAGTTCCGTGGCACAATTACATGAATTTACTTTCAATAAATTACCATCTTTGCATACATCAGTCAAATCATCCAGCTGAGGCTTTCACAAACAATATGCATTATTAATTTCATTGTCACTGTTTATTTGGTTAACTTGTAACCGACTTGGACAGCCCTCTGCCTTGATGATGCCTTTTAAAACATCAGGGTTGGCTTTTAAAAACAGATCAGTGGATGACATGCTCTCCTACACCACTCCATTCCCACAGAAGCCACCGAGGGGCCAAACAGTCATAACTGCACTGAAGGGCAAATCAAAAACAACCCACTAATAAGCCAATCAAAAGCCGCCCACTGTAAAAAAAAGTTTCGGAAAAACAGAAGTTCGTCGAATTCAGCTGCAGGTAGTGACAGACCGCCAAGAGTTAGTTTCAGGCTGTGAGTGGCAGAAATACAGTGTGTACCGTTGTTGAGGACGGCCATACGTAGGCTTTAGTGAAAGCTGTGGTTCCTTCTCAACATTAGACAGTCCAGTCTGATCCATGTTAGCCAGAAACTCAACGGAAGAGGCTGCTGAAAAGTGGACACAATGGAAAAAACGGATGGAAAACCCAACAAGTGTTCAATTCCTTACTTCCCTTGACACACCTCTCTTGTATCTCTAAATAATTAGCGGTTAGAAGGACGAATATGTAGCACAGAGATGCAACAATGAGACAAAAAAAAACACAATTTACGGGGAAAAAATACAAGTGCTTTTCAAACCCAGCCCTTTTGGCCCTCGAGACCCCCTAGCACTCCTCCCTCCGTTTGGACGCTCCACGGTACATTTGTTTCCGAACTCTGGCGCATTACCTCAGCAGACGGGAGGACCAGGGGATGCTGCGCCTCGAAAACATATCTGTTAATTATGTATTACAGCTGTCCTTCATAAACGTAATTACCAAGAGGCAGAGTGTCTGCATTTGCATTCGCGCATTGAAACGCTGGAACATGGCACATAGGCCTAGCTTATGGTTTGTGCAAACCTGGGCGATTTTAATTAGTTCTTTGATAGGCTGCCTGGATAATCAAAGTGGCGGCTGGTGAGGCCCTGGTTGGCAGCGACATGGTGAGGCCGGGGTGGAAGCGCCCTGACAGGAGTAGCGTCGGAGAGACGCGGCCAGAGCTGAGAATGTCTGTCGTTCTCCAAGCTTCAACCATCACGCGTTGTTGCTGGTGAGTCAGTGAAGAGCCTTTGCAAACAAACGGCAAATTAATGAATATGTTATGAACATCGACTACGATGCTTCAAAGGACGACATTAAAGTTGCAATAGGTAACGTAAGACAATAAATGGAAATATGAGACACAGAGTGCCCTGATTCATGTCTGAATTTCGCGCTTTCCTCCAGCTCGAGTTTGATTGACAGTGGTTTCACAAAATAAGCCAAGGAAGAAGGCCCGCCTCACCGAAGGTGATTGGCTGGAAGAGAATTGCCTGAACATAATTGGCTGGAAAGTAGCAGGCCACTAAAAAATGATAAACGGACATTCCACTGCCACTGAGCTGTCTGTGTTGCTAAACAACTGTCTGAGGCCCTCATGAGTTTAAACAACATGGTCATAAGAGACTAAGACTTTTTTACTCAAAAGAATCTTACCATTTGTACCTTGTTATATGACTTTGGTTCCTAGAAAACTGAATTTTCTGCTAATCTCAGGGCACTCGAGGTGACATCATTGCCTCTCTACTGATTGGACATTGAGGAACAACAAATTAAAAACCTCCTTTTGTTTTCCTCAGTCTGATGCTTTGACCGATCTGTCGTCTGCGTAACGTAACACCTGACAAAGACGACGAAGAGAAAGCAGTGATTTCGAAAGCATATACACAGGGCCACATAATAGGTTTATCAAGGCTCTCTTAATCTCTCAAACTTGTCATTTGCTTAATCTCTTTCCTGCCTTGAGGGAGTCAGAACATCAGCCCTCCTTCTCTAATGATTGTATTGAGTGTGATTATCAAAGGATATTACGGCCAGCCATTACTTCAATCACAAGTGAATTGAAGTAATAAGACTTCACAGCCCAAGGGTGGCGTTGATAATGTCGTAAATCATGTAAATGGTTCTATCTTTTACAACATCTAATGGACGGACAAGCAATCGCCAGCTCGGTTGCGCATCCTGCAGCCAATCGAGACGACGGTCACTGAGATCCACTTATTGAACCGCGACAGGGTGCCCCGGCGGCTCATCGGTTCAGAGCCCGTACCATGTAGGCCGAGGCCTTACGGCAGGCACCCAGGGTCGATTCCAACTCGGGTCATTTCCTGCATGCCCTCCTGCCTCTCTCTTTCTCTCTCTCCTACTTTCCTGTCACTCTACACTTTATTTACCCCAATAAAGCAGAAATGCCCTGAAAATGTATCTTGATTTTTTTTTTTTTTTTACTACGACCCCTTTACCTCAGTAAAGCCCTGTGATAAAATGTCATTACAACCACACAAAAAAACTGGTGCTGTTAATTATATCCGATTTGGGTAGCATGTAACCAATCTATGCTAATTGAGGCTATAAATAAAATCTATAAAGCCTTGTGTTTCTGAACACTATGTCCTAGCTTTAACAATAGTATTGTTGTGCAGAACAAAAGACAATTCTGTGAGTGGAACTGGCATTTGTCCAAAACTAAATGGTTTTAGTTAATAACAGAGGAGCTTGCTTTATCATTCCTTCATTCTTTCCTTCCTTTCTTCATTTGTTAATGTATTAATGTTTTTACAGTTAATTTGCTTGTTCTTTTGTCCACACAAACAACAGCTCACTCACCATTACCTCATGCAGTAGAAGTTGCTACCCATCCTGGAGAAAAGGTCACATTTCATACACTGTGACTCTGTTGTGGAAGTTTAGTTGGGGAAGTTATTTGGGTGTTAGTTGAGCGTGACCTCATGCCAGTAATGTAACTTGGGGCCATTTCTGCCTCCTGATAGGCTTGTTAAACGCATTGCCCATCAGAGCAGAGTGGTGTAGAGTCCAGCTCAGGTGAAGCTACAAAAGCAGTGCTTGATTCAGCTTGCCTGACAGAGTGAAACCAATATACAACAGTCCCGCAGCCTGAAACCTGCCCGTCTGGCAAAGCAGGCAAACCAAACATTAAATCGTAATTTCAACCTTTTTGTAACGACAGTTTCAACTCTTCTCACTGTATGTGAGTCTTTTCTCTTCCCTTCTATTCGTTTTTTTTTTTGTGTGGTCTTCTCTTCTCACAGGGTCTGAAGTTAACCAAGCTGAATCGTGGAACCCAACAAACAAACACCTTCATCTTGTACCCTGGGAAAGGTGTGTTGCAGGGTGAGCACGGGCGTAGTCATGCTGGAGTGGGCCGAGTCTGGGGGCCCTTTTGCATGCTAGACTGGCTGAGTGGTGCTGAGAGAGGGCAGATTGGAGGGCTGCATCTCTGGGTGCCCGCTTCATCTGCCAGCCCTAATGATGGCGTCCACCTGCTGTTTTATGGCCACAGCTGGAGCAGTGGAGCTCCCATTTGGCTCATCAGCCCAAAGCACAATATCTCTCTGTCTCTCTCCTTCTATCTCTCTCTCTGTCGCTCTCTCTCTCCTTCTATCTCTCTGTCTGTCTCTCTGTCTGTCTCTCTCTCTCTCCTTCTATCTCTCTGTCTGTCTCTCTCTCCTTCTATCTCTGTCTCTCTCTCCCTCTGTCTGTCTCTCTCTCTGTCTCTATCTATCTCTCCTTCTATCTCTCTGTCTGTCTCTCTCTCCCTCTTTCTGTTTCTCTCTGTCTCTCCCTCCCTCTGTCTGTCTCTCTCCGTCTCTCTCTCTCTCTGTTTTTCTCTCTCTCTCCTTCTATCTCTCCCTCTGTCTCTCTCTCCCTCTGTCTCTCTCTCTCTGTCTCACTCCACTCTGACTCTAAATATATATTTTCCCTCTAGATATGCAGGTCTTTCACCTTCTCTTTTTCTTTCTGTCCCTGAAGTATTTCCAACTCGTTCTTTTCTGTTCTCCATTCATCCACACCACCATCCCCCTATTTCTCTCTCTCTCCATCACTTCTCTCCTTCTCGCTCTCCCTCGCTCGCTCGCTTCATCTCCATCTCTTTGTGGCTCATTGCCCTGATGCTGTTTTTATGGTCAAGACCCACGAGGTCGTCATCTGAAACAGCGTGGCCTCATATGTCTTTTGGGGTGGTGGGCCATGGAAGGGGGGGCTACGGGAGGGGGCGGGGGCTATGGTGGAGGGGGGGGAGGGGGCAGCAAGGGGCAAGACAGCGAAACATCGACTTAATACCGCTGCAATATGTCACACAGCTGGGCTAAGGCCTTGCCCCTTCAACCTTTCAGCGTGGTGGGAAGGTGTCGAAATCGTCGAGCTTCCAGAGTGAGACTTTCAGGCGTTTTATTTTAATTTATTTTCTCTCTCTTTTTATATTTTTGGGGGTTTATTTTGTACACAAAAATAGAGATGACAATGAGCAGCTATCTAAAATTATGATTTGCAAACTGTGAATGTTCTAGAGCAAGTGTAAAACCGTACGTGTTGTGGCCAACACTGGTTATTCACACATAATAAAATGTATTCTTCATCGCTCAGAATGTTGACTTGTCCAGATTTTAGACGTGGTATCTCAGAGGGACCCCCTACCAGGTGTCTCCAGACAACTTGTAGTTTGACAGGGGAAGATCTGAGTTTGGACTAAAAATAGGGGCAACAAATCATTTCTGGAAGACATGCTGAAATTACTCAACAGAGAGAAAAAATCCTGATCGGAGCTCGGGCCTGTCAAAAACCTAAGAAGCCTTCTGGGAGAAGCGTGGACTTGACAACATGTCAATATCACTTTGAGAGCGTCAGGGAGAGAGCTCTTAGGGAAATATCATTTACTCCAAAAGCGAGAAAAAATAAAGAAAACACAGGATTCTTTTGACAAGAGTGCTAGAAAAATCCAAGCAGTTGATCTCTGAGACCGTGGAAAGACAATTAAAAAAAAAACTGGTAAGACAATACTTCTTTGTTGATCACTGTCAGCTTTTTCACCGGACCAGACGGCACGTCTAACTTTCGGCAGCACCAGTCTGTCAGAGATCCAACAGTACGAACGTCTCTCCTTCAGTTTAGCCCCTGGTTCAGATCTTACATCTGTCACTCGGCGCCCTCTCAGAAGCAGACAGGATGATTGAATACAAACCGGTATTAACTGTGACAACTTCAGCTCAAGCCGGGTAGACCTGAACAAACAGAGCTCTCGAGTGGTGGAGAAACACACAAAGACTCGACTCACCGTGCTGAAGAACACAGGTAGATGGACGGCTTGGGCAGGAGGGAAAGGGCTGTGTGTGATTGTTGTGTTTTGGTGATTTTTGGGGGGTTTCAATGGTAGGTTTGATGGAAAGGCGTGCGTGTGTGTGTGTGTGTGTGTGTGTGTGTGTGTGTGTGTGTGTGTGTGTGTGTGTGTGTGTGTGTGTGTGTGTGTGTGTGTGTGTGTGTGTGTGTGTGTGTGTGTGTGTGAGAGAGAGATAGTAGGGATAGAGAAAGAGAGCGTGAGAGAGAGAGAGAGAGATAGTAGGGATAGAGAAAGAAAGCGTGAGACAGGAAGAGAGTCGGAGAGCGAAAGAGGGAGAGAGATATAGTAGGAGAGACAGAGAGAGAGAGAGAGAGAGAGAGAGAGAGAGAGAGAGAGAGAGAGAGAGAGAGAAGGAGAGAGAGAGAGAAGAGCTTATTTCACAGTAAAATGAAGCCATATTTAGCTACAACACCTTCAGGTGCCACAGTGGTCTCCATGGGCGACAGCAGATCTTGACTGTGATTGGTTCCCGGGGCCATTCCGCATTCTATCAACTCTGCTGATGAACTGCACATGCCTAATAAGTGTCAAAAGTTCACAGTTGCATCACTGAGGTAACTTTATTTCAGTCCCTTACCTTACAGGATTAGCTTCAGGATTTGGTCTCTTGGAAACTATTCTTGGTTAAGTGTTGTAGAAGTAATCACATGTTAGTCATTCTGTTGTGGTACACCACATTCTGTAACTCGATAAACCACATCCGAAAAAATCACTTGTTTTTGAAAGTTAGCTGCAATGCTGTGTACAAGTAGTAGTTTGAGGAAAACTTTTATAAAAACATAAATAAATAAACTTCGTAAGTGTGCAAATATACAGAAAACATTTTACCATTTTGTAAACAACATACCAATTTATGTAAACAAGTAAAATATTTGTTTTGCGTTTAAAATATTTTTTTAAACTACATCCTCTCATTGAACCTCTGGATGTGAGTAGAGCTGTATGGATGTGGTACTGTCATCACATGTTGTGTACTGCAGAAATCTACAACTTCAGTAGACTGTGGTAAGTAATTAGACACTTTACTGCTGTTTCAAGTATTTCTCCCAAACCCTTAAGGAAGATCTTTAATCTTTATCTTTGAAATTCCCTGTCATGAGGCATATCGAATAATTTTCTATTGAACTTAATTTTCAAATATGCCTCAAGACAATCCTTTGTTCTGAAATCTGAAAAAAAAACCTTCCTTTGCATCTTCAGGCTACTTAATGCCTGGGAAAAAAACCATAATCAAGATTCCAGTCGTGTGAGCAATACTCAGTGTGGTAAACCCGTCTGTAATGGGAAGGTGCATAGATTTCTTTGTCAAACTGTGACACTACACTCATTAGCAACAAATATTTTTTTATTGTGACATTAAATCATTTGCAGCAAAACTTTCCTCCTTCGCCAATTAAGGGACGAGATCAGAATTTGTCTTTTGACTTTCTCTATCTCCGTATCCAAGCACCCTCTCCCTACTAAATCATTCAAGAGCCCGTGTGCTTCTCATTACCCCGCTTAGCAAAACTTCCTTGGATATCAAATAAATCAGAGCCCGGGGATGGAAATTAAAGCCTTGCTCGCCTGCTCTTTTCAACAACAAAAAAAAGACCAGCAGTTAAGATTTAAAGCACTGCAGTCCTTACTGTCGTAACTTGCCCCTTGGGTTCTCGTACAAAGAAGTGGAACCCGAATGTTAACAGAGGCGCTGACTGAAAAGTCAGTCAGAGCGAACTGTGAAAGGGAATGGTCATTAATTAGCTCCTTCCGTGGTCTGAAGGCCTGCCGGTAAAATAGAGGACGTGGAAAAAGAAAATTTATGAAACATATATCATGTAATGTATATAACTGTATAGTATATAACTATTTAAAGAAATATCCTGATGTTATGACCGGGTTGTTTGGCCGCATGGCAAAGAGTGGTCTCACTAAGGGCCTTATTCTGCATCCTCACACACACACACACGCTCTCACACAGACACACACACACACACTATGTGACACAAACATGTGCACTTCTATGTTTTGCTTCATCCGTGGCGTTTTTTCCTCTCGCACATCTACTCACAGTGTCTCGGGTCGTGTGCTGGTCAGCCCAGGTTTGTTCACCAGCTTACTGCTACTCTATCCCTCTCAGGCTGTTAGCTTTGGTGGTGCGTCCAAAAGAGTGTAGAATGACGCATCCTACCATCTAGCAGATTGTAGGGACTTGGTTTATGAACATGTATGTGTCGTCAACAGGAAATGCAGTGTTCAGATGACCTCATGTAGATGGGGACAGTTTCAAGAAACCCCTAATGTACTGAACCCCGTTACCTAACCACACTCAAAAAACAACACGAACAAACAAAAACCTTCTATTAAACTCTGGACTTTCATGTCCAACTGATTTTTGTGGGGGTTTTGTTTTGTATTTTTTGTTTATTTGTTGTCCTGGAAGACCACCGATTAAATGCGAGCCAACATCTGACGCGCTTGGCTCTGTGTGTTTATGGAGGGCGATGGGTTGCCGTCGAGATCCGGGACTCAAAGATTTCACTCGGGACCGAGCCAGTCAGATCTCGTCAGGGCCTGGATGACTAGATTAAACAGGCGTTCCAGGATCATCCGCTCAGGTTTGCTTTCAACAGACAGCACCGCATGAGGCCTGAGAGACCAGCGCCCTGGGGTCCATTTCAACCACAAATAAAATTTAAAAAAGAGTAGACGGAGAGAGGGAAAAAAAAACATTATTTATTTAGTGTGTTTACTGTTTAGGGCTTCTAACATGTCTTAGAGAGGAGATTGCATTTTCCCCTTCCCCCAAAAAAACCCAAGTTGGATCCCTAAAGTGTTGCTGAATGTTTCTGAGTTCAGGAGAGGCTGTCAGAGAGGTATCAACCATCAGGTCTGAATTCCATTCACCAGTTTTGATTGACATCTTCTTATCTACCCTAATAATTACAAAAACACGTTAGTTATTATAATTCCTCAGATTGAGGAAAAAATTTACCTAATTAACATCTATGCATCACAAACCTTTACCGACAACTTCACCATCCACACTTTCCTTTTAAAACGTGAATGACAATCCTTTGTTTCACCTGGGGAAAGAAAAAAGGCAATTTAAATTCCAGGGCGCTGGCCAAGGATCCTAAGATGCTGTATGTGTAAGTATGCGCCATTAAGTATGTAAATAAATAAATAACTTCAATGAAGCAGGTATGCAAATGAGGGTGACGACAGAGTAC